>NC_092382.1:101763299-101994428 GCF_030028105.1 Mobula birostris
CTTTTCAGTTCCATCTGATGCTCTAACCGCTCACTCCTATGCCTTTCTATCTCACTGTCCTTTCTACCTCCGCCCTCTCTTCCTCTCTTCGATCTCCCTTTCTCCATCACCCTGACGCTCATCATTTTTTTCCTCAGAGAGAGAGAGAGAGAGAGAGAGAGAGAGATTTGGGGGAGGGGAGGGTGGGAGTTGGGGGGTGGGGACCTCAGCACTGTCCAAACACTCACGATCGGGGGTCAGAAACAGAGTGAAGCTTCTTGAAACTTTATAAAGCACTGGTGAAGCTTCACTTGGAGTATTGTAAGCGGTTCTGGGTCCCTTATCTAATCCGGCCAGATGTGTTTGCAGTGGGAAGGGTTGAAAGGAAGCTCACGGAAATGATTCCGGGAATGAAACTTTTATCAAATCAGGAACTTTTGATGGCTGCAACTCAGAAGAATGATGGTTGTGTGTTTGTGGGAGGGGGCAGGGAGTGGAGTCGATTGCTGTAGTTGAAACCGATTGAAATTTTAGAGGCCTCCGTAAAGTAGATGTCCAGAGAAATTTCCCCATGGAGGGATAGTCGAAGACGAGTGGACCCATATCAGACCTTTTAGAACGGAGTTTTGGAGGAATTTATTTAGCCAGAGTCTGGTAAGTCTGTGGAATATGTTACACAGGCGGTTGTGGAGGCCGATATTAGCTATATTGAAGTCATAGGTTGACAGATTCCTGATTAGTCTGGGCATGAAGCAATATGGTGAAAAGGCAGGAGATTGTGGCCTAGAGGGAAATGGATCAGACTAGATGAAATGGCGCAGCAGCCTGAATGGGCCAAATGGCCTATCACTTCTCCCATATCTTACGGACTTATTTTAAGTTGCTGCGTTGCTGGCTTTCACCATCTCAGTAGAGCTATTCTGGGCCAAACAATTTCGCTCAAACACAAAGAAGGCGTCATGTTCCCGACAGAACAGCGGTGGGCATCAAGTGCGGGCACGCCCATTCTTACTAGCTGTCACTTTCCCTTTAAGACTCAGACTGCCAATTATTGCCCGTCAACATTGCTTCATGGAAATTCTGGAGTCAAAGGCCCCCTGCTGAGCACTCGGTGCTCAACCGTAGGAAATCCAATACAGTACTGTTCTTTGTGATTTAAACTTTGCATATCTTTACTGCCGTCTTGTTTATCTCTAGTCTGAGTATGAGTGTATTCCAGCCCATGCTCTACTCGTCGTATCCCAACCATCCATGGCTCTGTTGTTACAGAAGAGATTAGACCGTTAGCAGTTTGTGAAGATTTGGTCTTTCATTGAAGACCAGCAAATGGTCACTAGGAGCATTCCGTCTTGTTGCATCGCCGCCTGGTGTGGAGGCTGACACGCCCGACGTGGCAGGAGGCTGCAGATGGGTGTAGACCCAGCCAGCTCTGTCACGGACACAATCACCCCCAGCATCCAGGACATCTTCAAGTTGCAATGCCTGGAGAAGGCGGCATCCATCACTCAGACCCTCACCCCGGGATAAGCTCCCTGTTCATTTCTATCATCGGGGAAGAGACACAGGAGCCTGAAAACTCAACGATCGGGGAAACCTTCTTCCCCACCGAAATCATATTTTTGAAAGCATGAGCACCACCTGGATATTTTTGCGGTCTTTATTATCTTTTCGTAGTTTACATTTTTTTGCTCCGTACTGATCATGCAAAAATACAAATCTCAGGGCGATTTGTCACAGGTAATAAGTCACGTGTCGGGTGGCAAGAAACTGAAGGGAAGGAAAGTTGGGATGAAATAGGGGCGATGGGAGAACGAGTTTGCGGGGAGGAAGGTAAAGAGATGGAACATTGCGGGTAAGAGTGCCGTTCGTAGAGAGAGGAGAATAGGGTAGGGGCGAGAGGAAGAGCGGATGGGATTGTCAGAGTTGGGGAGGGAGATGGAATTGCGGTAAGAGGATGATGTCACTTGATTTACGTCGGCTCCACCAGATTTTGACAGAGATCCCAAATCTTTTCAGCAACGTCCGGGTGCAAAGATGCAGACTTCTCACAGATGAAACGGTGCTGATCATTTTTACAACTGCTAAGCCAACCAGATTTACATTCGCTGCACTCGAACTTTCCAGCGTCCATCTTGTACACGAGATTAGAGGCCACTTTCCTGTCATGGAGGTGTAAATAATTTCAAAAGGGACAGCACAACTCCCGCAGAAGTCCTGTATCAGTCTCCAAAATACAACCACTGACTCTATCTCCCCACACCGACCGGTGTCAGACCCCAAAATACTCCCACTGGAACTCAGTCTCTCCTCACTGACCGGTGTGAGGCCTCAAAATATTCTCATTGACTCAATCGGTCCTCACTGATCCTGTATCAGTCCCCCAAATACTCCACTAAATCCATCTCTCCACGCCGACCGGTGTCCGTCCCCAAAATATTCCCACTGACACAATCTCTGCTCACCGACCAGTGTCAGTTCCCAAAATACTCCCACTGACACAATCTCTCCTCACCGACCGGTGCCAGTCCCCTAACTACTCGCACTGACTCAATCTGTCCTCACCGACCTGCGTCAGTCCCCAAAATACTCCCACTTATCTTCTCTCTCCCCACATACCTGTACCAATTCCCAAAACACTGTCACTGACCCACTCTCTGTAGCCCGGTTTCAGCCTCAGATTAATTCCTGGCCCAACTCTCTCCCCACAGAGCTGTGACACTCCCCAAAATAACCCCACGATACTTCTTTCTCCCCACAGGCCCGTGTTACTCACCAAATTACTCTCAAATCCCGGCCTCTCGCCACGGCCTCGTGTCAGTCCCTAGGATAGTCCAACAACCCGACTCACTCCCCACGGAAACGTGTAAATCTATAAACTGATTCCCTTGCTCCACTGTCCCCATATGCCGGTCTGATTCCCCAAAATACTCCCGATGATCCACTCTCTATCTCAAGACGCGTGTCTGTCCCCAAAATACTTTCACTGCCCACACCTCCATGACATTACACAATTAATCCCACTGCCCACTCCCGTCCCGCAGCCTGTATCAGTCCACAAAAAAACCCACGACCCATTCTCTCCTGAAAAACCTAAATGATCGCAGATCTTACCCGGCTTTGCATTTTCCAATCCAATATGAGTTGTCTTGTTCGCCGAAAGTTTTGTTAACAAAAATCTGTGAAAATAAATGCCTGTCATTAATGATTGAAATCGAGCATAATTTAAGGAGCCTCACGCACTTTCTAACCCCCGGAGAGTGTGATGGGACGTTGTGGAAAGAGTTTCACTCTGTGTCTGACACTGGAAGAGTGTGATGAGACAGTCTGCAGGGAGTTTCAATCTGTTTCTGATCCCGGGACTGTGTGATGTGATATTGTGAAGTTAGCTTCACTCTGTGTCTGACCCCGGAACTGTGTGATGGGACCGTATGGATGGAGCTTCACTCTGTGTCTGACCCCGGGAGTGTGTGATGGGACAGTGTGGAGGGAGCTTCACTCTGTGTCTGACCCCGGGACTGTGTGATGGGACGGTGTGGATGGAACTTCACTCTGGCGTAGATACAACTTCTGTCGATCTGACACATACCTCTTCCTCTTCTGAATTTATTTCAAAAAGCTTTGAATCAGAGTCAGAACAATGTTGTTTCGCTCCATCGTATGATCTTTTAAATGTGGATATGAAATAACACCGGCCTTCATTTTTGATCCAGTCCTGGGAACACGCATGATCTGGAAATCAGGAATAAGGAACAGTGAATCTCCCTCCATACCGTCCATTCTGTCCGCTCGGAGTCAGACACGGAAAGGCACACCCCCGTGAACAGACATAGAGTGCAGCTCCCTCCACACCGTCCCATCACAGACTCCAGGGGTCAGAAACAGACCGAATCTCCATCCACACTGTCACGTCACACATACCCGGGGTCAGACAGAGAGTGAGCTCCTCCTCAAGGTCTATCAGAGACACCCGGTATCAACAGCAGGGTGAAGCACAGCTAGTAATAGACAATAGGCATTAGACAATAGGTGAAGGAGTAGGCCATTCGGCCCTGCGAAACAGCATCACCATTCACTGTGATCATTGCTGATCATCCGCAATCAGTACCCCGTTCCTGCCTTCTCACCATTTACCTTGACACCGCTGTTTTTCAGAACTTTAACTACTCATTCTCGAAAGCATCCAGAGAATTGGCCCTCACTGCATTCTCTGGCAGAGAATTGCACAGATACACATCTCTCTGGGTGAAAAAGGATTTTTTCTGAACTCCGTTCCAAATGGCCTACTCCTTATTCTTAATCTGTGGCCTCTGCTTCTGGACAGCCCAACACCGGGAACGTTTCCTGCCTCGAGCGTGTCCAATCCATTAATAATCTTATGTGTTTCAATCAGATCCGCTTTCATCCTTCTAAATTCCGGATTATACAAGCCCAATCCCTCCCATCTTTCAACATATGACAGTCCCGTCATCCCAGGAATTAACCTCGTGAACATGCGCTGCACTCCCTCAATAGCAAGAACGTCATTCTGCAGATTTGGAGACTAAATCTGCACATAATACTCTAGGTGTGGTCTCACCAGGGCCCTGTACAACTTCGGAAGGACCTCTTTGCTCCTATACTCAACTCCCTTTGTTATGAAGGCCAACATGCCATTAGCTTTCTTCACTGCCTGCTGTACCTGCATGCTTACTTTCAGTGACTGATGAACAAGGACACCTAGATCTTGTTGTACTTCCCCTTTTCCTAATTTGCCACAATTCAGATGGTAATCTGTCTTCCTGTTCTTGCCACCAAAGTGGATAACCTCATATTTATCCACATATAACTGCATCTGCGTTGCATCTGCTCATTCACCCAACTTGTCCAGGGCATCCTGCATTCTCATGACATCCTCCTCACATTTCACACTGCCACCCAGAATTGTGTCACATGCAAATTTGCTAATGTTACTTTTAATCTCTTCCTCTAAATCATTAATGTATATTGTGAATAGCTGCGGTCCCAGTACCGAGCCTTGCGTACCCCACCAGTCACTGCCCGCCATTCAGAAAGGGACACGTTAGTCCCTACTCTTTGCTTCAGAATTTCCTTCAGTTTCCTCCGTTACCCTAGGTCCTCTGGCCACTCGGTCCATCATCTCTGGAGATTGTTTGTGTTTTCCCTAGTAAAGACAGATCCAAAGTACCTGCTCAACTCGTCTGCCATTTCTTTGTTCCCCATAATAAATTCACCCATTTCTATCTTCAAGGGCATAACTGTAGTCTTATCTAGTTTTTCCTCTCTTCACATACCTAAAGAAGCTTTTACTATCCTCCTTCATGTTCTTGGCCAGCTTACATGCCTACCTCATTTTCTTTCCCAGTGTTGGCTTTTTAGTTATCTTCTGTTGCTCTTTAAAAGTCTCCCAATCCTCTAGTTTGCCCACATCTTTATAATGTTATACTTCTCTTTTATCTTATACTGTCCTTGATTTCCCTTGTCAGCCATGGTCGCCCCTTACTCCCCTTAGAATCGTTCTTCCTCTTGGGGATGAACTGATCCCGCATCTTCTGTATTATTTCCAGAAGTATCTGTCATTGTTGTTCCACTGTCATCCCCACCAGGGTGTCGTTCCAGTTAACTTTGGCCAGCTTCTTCGTCAAGGCTCATTCGTTCAACTGTAATACTGAGATTTCCAATTTCCCTTCTCCCTCTCAATTGTAAATTAAAACTTATCACACTATGGTCACTACCTCTTAATGTCTCTTTTACCTCGAGTTTCCTTATCAAATCCGGTTAATTACACAACACTAGATCTAGAATTGCCTTCTCCCTGGTAGGTTCCAGTATAAACTGCTCTAAGAATCCATCTTGGAGGCACTTCACAAACTCCCTTTCTTGTGGTCCAATACCGACATGATTTTCCCAGTCTACCTGCAGGTTGAAATACCCCATAATCCGCAGCATTACCTTTGCGGCATGCCAAACCCTGAGCGAAATTATCTCCGTAGCGCCGCATCACGCCCTCCCGCGTATAGACACTTGGTGTCTCTCGCTCCACACATTCCCATCACACACTCTCGGTGCAGGACCTTGGCTGTCGCTCCACCCCACCGTCCTATGACACACATTCGGTGTGACACTGTGGGTGTCGGTCCGATCGCACCTTCCCATTACACATTCCCGAGATAGCTACAGAGTATAGATTCCTCTCTGTCTGCCGTGATGAGGAGAGGGAGAATGGCGGATGTTATCTCACCTTGTCTGCTGGTCAGCAGTTGGCAGATTTGAGCATTGGTTTCGTTGAGAGTTCTACACTGCATTTCGAGGTGATTGAAGTTGTGACGGAGATCGGCTTGCGTTTGATGCTGATCAGAGAGCTCGGTGCTCCGGGGGGACAGGTTGCTTTCCAGGATCATCAATTGGTTTTCAAGGATGGAGACGTTGCATTCGCAGACAAATAATTTGTGTTCGAGCATGGAGAGGTTGTTGCTGGGGACGGAAACATTCTTGAGACAGGTGTCCAGGGAGAGCTTTTGGTGGGTATTCTTGGATGTCCTGGACTGAAGGGTTGAGTTCGGCTCGTGTATATGCAGCAGACATTGGCGCTGGGTGCTGTTCATCTCCTGATGTTGCTCCCAAAGTCTCTGGTACTTTTGATCGGAGGCGATCAGAGACTGACGGATCTGCAACACTGAGAGATACTGTGTAAGGTGTGCTAGTGTAACCGTGAGTGACGTGTCGGTGTTACATTAAGGGATGTTTTAGATATCACGTCGATCCGTGTGTTTGTGTTACGATCAGGTGCTTGTCCATGTCACGGTGAGATGCGTGTGCCGTCACTTTGAGGGCTTGTTAGTGTCACGGTCACGGTTGCTTTCGTGTCCCCATAAAGGCATGTCGGTGTCACAGTGAAAGGTAAGTCGTCATCACTCTGAGAAATATTTCGGTGTCATGGTGGTAGGCGTGTCGGTGTCACGGTGAAGTGCGTGTAAGTGTCACATTGAGAGGTGTGTCGGTGCTTGAAGAATTGTTGCGGGGCAGTAGTTTAGATTTTTTGGATCTTTGAGTTCTCTTCTGGCGGAGGTGCGACCTTACAAGTGGGATGGGTGACACCTGACCGCAAGGGATCCAGTTTGGGAGGGGTTACAAGAACTAAACGATTGGTTGTAAATGGAGTGATATGGTCGACGACATTGTTCTTAACAGGATGATTTGCGACGCTAAACGTGGACAGAATGGAGGAAAAAAAAACAGATGTGTAAAGTGTTGACGGTATTATATTTGAACTACCATTGTGAACTGAATGAGGCAGATAAACGTGGAGCACAGTTTTGGTTCGGATATATGAAGTTGTGGATATAGTTCTAACATGGCCGCAGGAAGATTATAGCTGGGAGATTAACGTCCAAGCATCGACATTGTATCGAATATGGAGTCAAGTAGACAGAGGGAGCGGCGTGTCTCTGTTGGTAAACAGCTCAATCAAATCATTGGAAAGATATGACTTTTATCGTAAGGTTTAGAATCGTTGTGGATCGAGTAACGAAACTGCAAAGACAAAATGACACTGATGCGGGTTATATACAGACTCCCGAATAGTGACGAGGATGTACTCTACAAATGCTGGTAGATCGATAAAATTAGGTTGGTGCTGTACCGTAAAAGGGGGAGGTGGTGGAGGGGATGTGTAGAATGCAAAGGAGTTGAACTTTTAGAGCGGCTCGTGGTTGAGCCCACGAGGGGATTAGTTATTCGGAATGCATGCTGTGCAATGGATGGGAATTGATTAGAGAGCTTACGGGAAAAGAACCCATCGGCGGCACAGATCACAATATCACAAAATTCATCCTGCAATTTGAGAAGAGGAAGCTGAAGTCAGATGTATTTGTATTACAGTGGAGTTACGGAGAGCTGAGAGAGAAGCTAAACAAAATTTACTTCGAGGGGAAAACTAGCAGGGGCAGGAATAGTTAGAATCTCTGGGAACAATTCTGAAGGAGCAATATCGGAACATCCCAAACAGGAAGTAGAGGTATTCTAACGGCCGTATGCTGATGACCCAAACACGGCTGACAAGAGAATCGTATCCAGCATGAAAGCCAAAGATATAGAAAAATATTACAACAATAATGGGAAGTTAGACGATTGGGAATCCTCTAAAAACTAAAGGAAGGCAACAAGAAAGTCATAAAGGGATGGTGGACGAAGTTAATCTAGCCAATAATATTAAAGATGATATAAAAGTTTCTGCAGATATATAAAGTGTAAAAGAGAGGAAAGGGTAGATATCGGACCGCTGGACAATGATGCTGGAGAGGTGGTAATGGGAGACAAGGAAATTGTGAAAGAACCGAATAAGTATTTTACATCAGTATTTACCGTGAAAGACACCAGCAGTATGCCCGAGATTTCTGATTGTCAGAGGGTAGAATTGGGTGACGGTGCCTTAACTATACAGAAGTTGCTTGAGAAACTGAGATGTATGAAGGTCCGGAAGTCATTTTGAATAGATGGTCTACGTCCAGGTTCTGAAGCGGGTGGATGAAGAGATCATGGGTAGTTACTAATGCTTCTTCAAGAGGCATTGGGTTCTGCCATGGTTCAGAATGACTCGGAAATTGCAGATGTCACTCCACCCTTCAACAAGGGAGAGAGGCAGAAGAAAGGAAATCACTGGATTGTAGTTCTGACCTCTGAGGTTGACAATATATTGCAGTAGATTATCGAGTGTGTGGTTTCGGGTTGGAGGCACCTCCTAAAATAGGCCAAAGTCAGCATAGTTTCCTTAAAGAAAAATCTCTCATGATCAATGCGTTGAAATACTTTGAAGGAATAGGACACTGGATAAACAAAGGAGATTCAGTGGAGATTGTGTACTTGGATTTTCAGAAATCCATTGACAAGGTACCACACATGAGTCTGAATAGTAAGTTAAAAGCTTATGTTATTACAGGAAAGATAAGAGCATGGATAGAGCAGTGGCGGATTGGCAGGACGCAAAGTATGCGAATAAAGGGAGACCCTTCTGGTTGGCGGCCGGCGACTACTGGTGTTCCTCATGGTCTGAGGTGGGACCGCTTCTTTTTGCATTATATGTAAATAATATGGGTGAAGGAATTGCTGGCTTTGTGACCAAGTTTGTGGACGATACGAAGACAGTTATTGTTGCGAAATGGGAGAGGACATAGAAGGACTTACATTGATTGGGAGATTTAATCAACAATTGTCACAGGATACATTGTCGGCACGTGCACATTTGTAGCGGAAATAAAAGGGAAAATTATTTTCAAACGGTGAGATAACTACAAAGGTGCTTGGCAGTCCTCGTGCAGGGTTAATGGTAAGGCACTGAGGAGTGCCGTAGAACATAGCGATCTCGGAACACAGATACAAAATTCCCTAAAAGTGGCCTTACAGGTAGATAGGGTCGTAAATAGGACTATAGGAAGGATGTTGAAGCATTGGAAAGGGTACAGAGGAGATTTACCAGGATGCTGCCTGGTTTAGAGAGTATGCATTA
Organism: Mobula birostris; assembly: GCF_030028105.1. Classification (NCBI taxonomy): domain Eukaryota; kingdom Metazoa; phylum Chordata; class Chondrichthyes; order Myliobatiformes; family Myliobatidae; genus Mobula; species Mobula birostris. Next base: position 101,772,781 of record NC_092382.1, read on the forward strand.
TGATCAGAGATTAAAGGAGCTAGGGCTTTACTTGTTGGAGAGAAGGAGGATGAGAGGAGACATGATAGAGATAGAAGTTTAAAGGGAACATTGCGGGGGGAGGCGCTTCTTTACACTGAGAGTAGTGGGAGTATGGAATGAGCTGCCAGACGTGGTGGTAAATGCGGGTTCTTTTTTAACATTTAAGAATAAATTGGACAGATACATGGATGGGAGGTGTATAGAGGGATATGGTCCGTGTGCAGGTCAGTGAGACTAGGCAGAAAATGGTGCGGCAGAACCAAGAAGGGCCAAAAGGCCTGTTTCTCTGCTGTAGTTTCTATGGTTTCTATGGTTTCCCTAAAGGTGAATATGCTGGTTGAGTCTGTGGTGACAAAGGCAAATGAGACGCTAGCATTGATTTAGAGCGGACTCGAGTACAAAAGCAAGGGTGTCATGTTGAGTCTTTATTAAGCACTGGTGAGGCCTCACATGGAGTATTATGAGCACCTGTAGGCCCCCTTATCTAAGAAAGGATGAGTTGACATTGGAGATAATTCAAAGGAGAATCACCAAAATGACGTCAGGATTGAAAGGCTTGTCAAATGAAGAACATTTAATGGCTCTGGGCCTGTACTCACTGGAAGTCAGGAGCATGGAGGGCAAATCTCATTGAAACCAAACGGTGACACGAGGCTGTGCGTGTTCATGCCCGTGACGCTGTAAAGACACTGTATTGTCACGCTGAGTGGCAAGTCGGAATCAGCATGAATAGAGAGTCGGTGAGGGGCCTGTCTGCGTCACGGTGATGGGCGTATTGGTATCACAGTGAGGGTCGTGTTGGTGTCACGTCGAGGAGAGTGACGGCGTCACTGTGAGGTTTTACGCGGTCACCTCACTCCACTCCGTTTCTTTAATGTCTGACTCCACACGGAGCCTATCTGACTCACCATGGATTGAGAGCCCCGCAATTATCGCAACGAGGACGGACGTAACGAGGCAGAGTAGGCAGATCTTACGGTACGATCTATTTCCGATGCCCCTTCTCGGCTCCTGTTTATGCGCACCTGTAGAGAGACCAGTCAGCGTTTGTGTGAATTCAGCCGTCTGCCCCACTGGGATTTCCTTCCACCCACCATCCACGCTCTCTCCTTCCACCACGATCACCCCTCCCTCTCCCAATCCCATTTACTTTCTAACCGTCGTCGCTGAGAGTGTTAAATCCTAAACTCGGCAAAGACGTTCTAATGTGGACTGATTTTTCGCAGTTGTAAATTGTTCAGAGGTTGGTAAATATTTGAAAAAAAGAAAGTTGATTTCATAATAAATGCATTTTACAAAAATGAGTTTTTAACTTCGAGTTCGGCTGCCTACATAAGGCAGAGGGTGCTGCCGGTTGGGACATATTCTCGCTCGTGGTCTGTGATTAGTGACGTCCCGCTGTGACCTGCGCGGGGACCTCTGGTATTGTTGATGTATCGGATTGACATGGATGAAAATGGAAATGGGTGGGTTGGCAAACTTGCAACGACCGAAGGGTTGATGATATCGTGGACAGTGTAGAAGATCGCCCTCGGATTCAGTGGGTTATTTGATCAGTTCTAAATGTGGGTGGAGAAAAGGGAGACGGGGTTTAACCTGGGTAAGTGTGAGGATTTGCGCTTTCCCAAGTCAAATGTAAACGGCCAGAACAGAGTTAACGGCAGGACCCTTGAATTTCGACCTTCGAAGGGATCTTGGGTTGATCGTGCAATTGCGTAGGGCGTTAAAGAGTTGACTTATGACGGGCCCTTGACAACGTCCCTTTCATGGCTGATTCACTCACAAGCTTGCCACGCATGGGATTCACATTGAACTGGCCATTTAGATTCCAAATCGGCCTGTCAACGGAACACAGCTGCGGCGGGTCGCTGGTTGGACGCCAGTGACAAGTGGAGTTACGCACTGATCCGCAGTGGGACCGCTGCTGTCTATGGCAATGTTTTCGATCAAAATCTGGCTGATCAACTTGGATTTCTAGGTTTGGGAAACTCCGCCTAGTGGATTTGGTATATTGGTATGTTATATTCACACATAGACAACAGACCAACCAGTTCCGAACAGAACAGACCCACAGTGTTTTCCCGAGTACATTCCCTCTGGTATTCGACATTTCAAGTTTGATGAAAAAGGTACCAGCAATCTACTCTCTCAGTGCATCTCATAATCTTAGAAACCTCTGTCATATCTTCACACAACTTCCGCCGCTCCAGAGAGAACAACCCATGTGCCCGACCTCTCGTTGTTACACACGTCATCTAATCCAGGCAGCTTCCTGTTAAACCTCTCTGGAGGCTATCCAAATCCTTGACATCCTTCCTGTAATTTGTTGACAGGAACTGTATGCAATGAGCCTGATACAGCCTAATTAGAGTTTTATTAAGTTGCAACAAAACTCTCTGATTTGTTAACTTAATGTCCCGACTAATAAATGCAAGCAGGCCACTTGCCTTCTGAAACATCCCATCAAAAAGTGTAGCCATGTGTAATGACTCTGGAATCCAGGATCCCCCTGCATTCTTTGCAAGTCTTCTCCGCTATCCACAACATCACCCATCTTCCTAGCATCTGCACACCTACTGATCACCCATCTACAGGTTATAACCATATCAACCATATAACAATGACAGTACGGAAATAGGCCATCTCGGCCCTTCTAGTCCGTGCCGAACTCTCTCACCTAGTTCCACCGACCTGCATGAACCACATAACCTTCCCTTCCTTTCCTGTCCATATATCTATCCAACTTAACTTTAAACGACAACATCTAACCTCCCTCAACTACTTCTGCTGGAAGCTCGTTCCACACAGCTACCACTGTCTGAGTCAAGAAGTTCCCTCTCATGTTAGCCCGAACCTTTTGCTCTTTAGCTCTCAACTCATGCCCTCTTGTTTGAATCTCCCCAACTCTCAGTGGAAAAAAGCCTATCCACATTAACTCTATCTATCGCCCTCATAATTTTCAATACCTCTACACACACCCCCGCCCCCCCCAACCTTCTACGCTCCAAAGAATAAAGACGCAACTTGATCAACCTTTCTCTGTAACTTAGGTGATGAAACCCAGGTCACATTCTAGTAAATATTGTCTGTGCTCTCTCTATTTTATTGACAGCTTTCCTAAAATTGGGTGACCAGAACTGTACACAAAACTCCAAGTGTGGCCTCACCAGTGCCTCGTACAATTTCAACATTACATCCCAACTCCTATGTTCTTCCAGATCGTTTATATACATCACAATCTGGAGAGGTCCCAGCCACTTCCATGGATACAGATCACTTCACTGGAGGAGAACAAGGTTGATCAATCACAGAATGCAGAATAATGTGTCACAGTTACAGAGCAAGTCCAGTGCAGGCAGACAATAAGGTACGAGGGCCGGGACGAGGTGGACGAGAAGGTCAAGAGTGCATCTTATCGTGCTGGGGGGCGTTGAATTGTCTGCTAACAGCGAGGCAGAAGCTGTCGCAGAGCCTGGTGAGACGTGCTGTCAGGCTTTTGTATCTTCCCCCGATGGGGGCGGGAGGGTAAAGAATGTCCTGAGTGGGTGCGGCTGGGGGCTTTACCGTCGCAGCAGGACGTGTAGACAGACTGCGTGGAGGGCAGTCTGGTTCCCGTGATATTCTGAGCTGCCTTCACCACTCTGTAGTTTCGTGCGATCACGGGCGGGGCAGTTCTGGACCAAGTCGTGATGCATCCCACTTGGATTCTGTCTGCGATGCCTCTGTATGAATGGCGGGTGTCGACGGGAACATGACAAACCTTCAGCTTTTGAGTGTGGAACCAGCGCTATTCATGAGGTCAGTGGAGGAGAAATTTCAATAAGGGATTTATGGTTCCACACGGTAGGCTGCTCTGTAAAATGGTGTGGGGTCCATTATGATTTGACTGACTGATTTGATAGTGGAGGACCTCTTTGTCTGGATTGCTGGATCCAATATATGCTGACATTAACATGTCCATTCACAAGGTCCCAGATGGTAGATTGCTGTGGTAGATGGATGAGGCAGAGATTAGGAAGGATATAGGGAGAGACTGAGAAGGAATAGAGTGGAGGGAGTGAAGGAGAAAGGGAGGATGGACGTTTGAAGCCGGAGGGAGATGCTAGATGACGAAAGACCGAGTGAGAGTTGCCTGAATGATTAGATCGGTGAGAACTGATCAGGCACGTAGAGCAGATGTAAGGACATGGACATGAAGAAGTCTATTAACAAGGGCACAGATGGTTCGCTGCTCTGCAGGCTGATACAGAACCAAAGGAGATCTGTCTGACTAAATTGACTGCGAAGGCCTGATGGGGTCTGACTTGCAGATATAATGTAAGAGAATTCAAACAAGGACCCAGATGGAATAGCACTCTCGTTGCTGGTCTACGGCGCCGGTAGAGATGAGTGACTGGAAATACAATTGCCTCGGCAGTCAGAGCAAAGGTTTAGGGTTGATGTCCGTTTCTCAGACAGGAAGCCCGTCACTAGTACTTTTCACCAGGGGGTCGGCGTCGGGACCAATGATCTCTGTCAACGCTATCGACCATTCGCAGCAGATTACACAAGACGCGGTTGTTCAGCTTGCAGACAACACTAACTTTGCTGACGGAGTCAAGAGTGAAGACAGTTTTCTCTCTTAGTGGGATCTCGATGCTGGGGAAGTGAGCAGAGCAGCAGCAAACGCAACTTAGATCAGATAAGCGCGGGATATCTTACTTCAGTAACAATAACCCTCTTTCACAGGGTTCAGGTTCAACGCTGAGAAGTGTTGTAGAACAGAGGGACCCAGAGGTACAGGGACACGGTTCCCTGACACTGGAGTCACAGGTAGACAGGGACCCTGGGGAGTGTTGTAGAACAGAGGGACCAGGGTTAAAGGTACACTGTTCCTTGAAAGTGGAGGCGCAGATAGCCAGAGATCCCGGAGAGTGCTGTAGAACGGAGGGATCCATGGGTAAAAGTACACTGTTCGCTGAAAGTGAGGTCACAGGTCATAGGACGGAGAAGAGGGGAGCAAAGAGAGGGGGAGGAGGGGGAGAGGGTGAGACGGAGGGGAGAGTGAGGGGGAAACAGATGAGGCGGAGAGTGACAGAGGGTGAGAGAGAAGAAGAGAGGAAGAGGATGGGGTAATGGAGGATAGAGAGTGAAAGCTACGAAGTTAAAACTGTCGTCCATCTATCCGGAGACGGGGCTCAGGCAGAGCCGTGACGTTACATCCCACGTACGGTGCACCAGGTTCAGCTGGGGACAGCACAGGGAGGGTCAGAAACAGGGTGAGGCTTCCTCCACACCGTCCCAACACACACTCCCGCGGTCACACACAGAGTGAAGCTCCCTGCGCATCATTCCGTGACACACTCCCGAGGTCAGGCACAGAGTGAAAGTCCAAATATATCGTCCCTTCACACACTGCCGGGGTCAAACACAGAGTGAAACTTCCTCCACACCGTCCCATAACACACTCCCAGGGTCAGACACAGAGTAAATCTCCATCGCCCTCTATACAGTCCCATCACAAATTCCCGCGGTCAGATACAGAGCGAATCATCATCCGCACCGACTCCTCACACACTCCCGCGGTGTGACACAGAGTGAACCTCCCTCCATATCGTCCCTTCACACACTCACGGTGTCAAACTCTAATTGAATCTCCCTGCATACCGGCCCATCACACAGTCCCGGGGTTAGACCCAGACCGAAGCTCCCACTACATCGTCCCATCACACACTCCCGGAATCAGAAACAGAGTGTAGCTCCCTCCACGTTTCTAGGGTCAGACACAGAGTGAATCTCCTTCCACCGCGTCCCATCACAAACTCCCGCGCTCAGACACAGAGTGATGTTTCCTCTCTTTCTGCCCCACTCACCTCTGGAAGGAGACCGTGAGTCCATTTTGATGAACTTCGCATTCATGTAAGTCTCGCACTGTCCTCCCGTCGAGGATTCTCTGCGTCTCTGAGCTCAGCGAGGGGAAGGAAATGTTGTCAGGGGAAGCCCGTGTTGACAAGGGGGTGTGACCGACACAAACAAACACCGGATGAACAGCTGATAAAGGGACCAGGGGGAGGAGAGAGACGGAGGGTGGTGGAGAGGGTGATCCGGAGACACGAGAGTGGCGGGGCAAAGGATAGAGAGAGTGCGGAGATAGTGGGGGAAGGGGAGAGAGTGCAAAGCTGGTGCTGACGGAGAGAGAGAAGTGGGTAACGGGGCAGACCGGTTAGAAAGGGCTGAGAGAAGGAGATGTGTCAGGAGAGAGCTGGAAATTAAGGAATGGATATGGGGAAGCGTGAGGAGCCGGGAGAGGGTTAGAGAAATAGAGGCTGTGGAGACTTGGAGAGAGAGGCCGAGAAGAGAGGACCGGAAAACAGGAGAAAGAGTGAGAAGGGAGACGTAATGTGATGAACGGAGAAAGAGGAGAGGGAGAAGAGTGAAAGCGATAGAGGGAAGTGGGGCTCATGGAAGGCAGGAATGAGGGAGTGTGGACGATGGAGGGAAAAAGTAATCGAGGAGGGAGAGAGAGAAGGTAGGAATGGAGGGACGGAGTAGAGAGGGTGGGTGTGTGTAAGGAGAAGCAAGTTAGGTGTGAGAAATGAATGTGATGTGGAATGCAAAGTTGGTGGTGTATAGAGGCTGTAATTATGGAGTTATCGGGTTGTGTGTACGTCCGGATCAAGATAAGGAGTGGGGTAGAGGGCAGGGTTTCACCTCCCTGAGAAGGAGGAGGATGTTCCCAAAGAAAGAGGGATAGACAAGGTAGAGGGGTGAGGAATAGGACACAGGAATTGGGAGGGGTTACGGATAGCCCTGCTCCTCTTCTCTTGCCGTCTGTGCTTCTCCGTTAAGGCTCGGAAAAGCGGGACAAGAATCTCCCGGCGCACGGAGAGGTGAGGGACCGAGTGGAATCCTCTCCCCCTCCCTCTCCAATTCTCTACCCGCCCTCTTGTTCCTGTAAATCTCTTTCTCCCTCTCCTCTCACTTTATCTCCTCTCTTCCTCTCCAGCATCACCCTCTCCTCCGTGTCTCTGTCTGTCTCCCGCGTCCCTGCGGAATTCGCTGTCTTTATCTCTTTCCCTCCCTCTCTCTCCATCTCACCCTCTCTCTCCATCTCACCCTCTCTCTCCATTTCACCCTCTCTCGCCATCTCACCCTCTCTCTCCACCATCCCCCCTCACTGTAGCAGTTCTATCTACACCCTCTCTTTGAAGGCGTGCAAGCCTTCACACAACAGATCAACTCGTTGAATAAAAATATTAAATTTACAGTAGACCACGTCGAGAAAAATGTAATGTCCTTTTTTTAGATTGTGGAGGACTTATCAAAGGAAATGGACAGCTGGATATTGAAGTTTACAGGAAACCAACGCAGACAGATCACTCTTTAAGGTTTGACACTTCCCACCCATTGGAACATAATTATATGTTATCCGAACACAAATATCACCGCGCCGAGGATAAGCCCACAAACATGACAGCCAAAGGCAGGGAGCACAAATATTTGAAAGAAGTCTTGAAAGCTTGTGGCTTCCCTGACAGACCTTCGTGAAGACAGCAACAACAAAAAAAAGCAGTGACGTCAGCCCAGCAGAAGGCGATAAGGAGCAATGCAGACGGGAAACACAGACTTCCCAGACGGACCGGAGTTTCAGAGTAGCTCAGACAGGTTTTCAACAAACATCAAGTCCCTGTGTTCTTTCAACCTGCACACTCACCCAGAGAGAAACCCGTCCACTGCAAGCCTCCTGAACCCAGATATACGCAGAGCAATGTTTATATGCTGGCGAAAGCAATGGGAACTGCACAGATCTGTGTATCGGCGAGAAAAACAACCACTTCACAAACGGATGGCCCAAAATCGGAGTGCTCACCCATCAGGTCGAGATTCGGCAGTATATCTACGCCTAAAGGACAACGGACAGACCTTTGATGGCAACAATTTGCACATATTGCACAGAGAGGACAAGTGGCTTGAAAGAGGGGTTAAAATAGCCATCTTTGCCAAACTGGATAATCCATCCCAGAACAGAGGGGGTGTTGCACGACACCACCTGTCAGCTACCTACAAATCGGTCCTCAGATCCCAACCCCGCGTCCCCATTGTAGGTCACACCTCCGTTCATGCAAAGATAAGGCTCATGACTCTGCTATTTCCTCTACGACTCTTACCGACCCTCACGTGATTTTTGTACCTTCAAACAACTCACAGAGTTTATCAGCCGGATAAGAGTCGCGATGTAATTCTGCAGCTCTATAAAACTTGACCACACTTGGAGTACTGTGTTCAGTTCTGGTGCCTCACTATAGGAAGGATGTGGAAGCATTGGAAAGGGTACAAAGGAAATTTACCACGATGCTGCCTGGTTTAGAGGGTATGGATTATGATCAGAGATTAAGGGTGCTAGGACTTTACTCTTTGGAGAGAAGGAGGATGAGAGGAGACATGATAGAGGTGTACAAGATATTAAGAGGAATAGATAGAGTGGATAGCCAGCGCCTCTTCCCCAGGGCACCACCGCCAAATACAATAGGACATGGCTTTAAGGTAAGGGCTGGGAAGTTCAATGGGGGTATTAGAGGAAAGTGTTTTACTCAGGGAGTGGTTGGTGCGTGGAATGCACTGCCTGAGTCAATGGTGGAGGCAGATACACTAGTGAAGTTTAAGAGTCTACTAGACAGGTATATGGTGGAATTTAAGGTGGAGGCTTATATGGGAGGCAGCGTTTGAGGGTCGGCACAACATTGTGGATCGAAGGGCCTGTACTGTGCTGTACTATTCTATGCTCTATGTTCCCTGTGAACACAGAGAGGGAGGCGTTTGGGTGGCAGTGGGTAGTAACGGAGCCGTGGGGGCTGCAGGGAATGAGGTGGGTATCGGGGAATGGGCATCGGGGACGACAGGGGATGACGGAGAAGGGGCGGGTGTAGTTCCCTCAATGTCGCCAAAACAAAGAAGCTGTTTGTGGGCCACAAGAGGAATGGAGCCAGGCTGAGCTCTGTTGACATCATTAGATCTGCTGTTGAGAGGGTGAGCAACCTTTAGATCTTCGGCAGAAAAGTCACCGAGGATCTGATGTGGTCTATACCTACCGGCTCTGTGGTGAAAAAAGTCACAACGGCGCCTCTTTCACCTCAGAGGTTGACGAAGTTTGGTATGAGCTCCCCAAACCTAAAAACGTTCTACCGCTGTAGACTTCAGAGCATCCTGACTGTCTACCTCATTGCCTGGCATGGGAACTGTAATTTCCTCAGTCGCAGGTAGCCAAATGCAATGTTAGCATTCATGTTAAGCGGATTAGAATATAAAATCACGGATGCAAAGTTGGTGGTTTATAAAGCACTGGCGAGGCCTCACGGAGGACTGTGAGCGGCTCTGGGTCCTTTATCTAATCCGGCCAGATGTGTTTGCACTGGGAAGGATTGAAAGAAAGTTCATGGGAATTATTCCGGGATTGAAACGCTTAACAAATCAGAAACGCTTGATGGCTGTATCTCAGAATAATGATGGGGCGGTGGAGATGGGGGGTTGTTGCTGTTGTTGAAACCGAACGACCGTATAAAGGCTTCGATAAAGTAGATGTGGAGGGAAGTTTCCGTATGGTGGGAGAGTCTAAGGCCAGTGGGTTAACATGGAATAGAGGGCCGTTATTTTAGAATGGAGTTTTGGAGCAATTTCCTTTGCCTGAGTTGGGTGCATCGATAGAATTTGTTGCCACAACCGGCCGCGAAGGTTAAGGCATGAAATTTATGGCAGAGTTTGAGGGATTCTTGATTAGTCAGGTCATAAATGGATGCAGGGAGACAGCAGGAGATCGGGGCTGAGAGGGAAATGGACCGACCATGATGAAATGGCGGAGACAGACCCAACGGGCCAAATATCTTAATTCTGCCTATCCGTCCTATGATCGCATTTCACGTTCCTGAGTTGCTGTGTGTCAGCATCTCGAAGGATCTACACTGGGCATGCAAACACGGAGAAATTATTTTTATCGGCATGGATTCAAGATTCGAAATCTCTATTTCCGGGTGTGTGGTTAGCTGTCACTTTCCCCTGAAGGCTCTCACTGCCAAATTTTGCCTGTCAGTCGTTAAAGGGCTCGAGCTGTAGGGGATCCGTTTCTAGTAATACAGATTGTGATTTCATTTTTGGATCTCCTCACTGTCGGATTGTTTATTTCAAGTCTGAGTCTGAGTGCATTCCAGACAATGCTCTACACCTGTTCACCACCACCCATATCTCTCTCGTTTCAGAAGGTGTTGCAAAGTCAGGAGTCTGAGAAGATTTGCCCTTTCATTGAAGACTAGGAAATGTCTACAGATGAACGTTGGGAGCATGCTGACTTGGAGCATCGCCGCCTGGAGTGGAGGTTGCAAGGGGCAGGGTCACAGGAGGCTGCAGAGGGATGTAGATCACCCGGCGTCAAAGGCCCCGCCTTCCCCAGCATCGAGGACATCTTCATCAGTGAGGCCCCTCACCCCGGGACAAATTCCCTGCTCAAAACTACCATGGGGAAAGAGGTACAGAAGCCTGAACACTCAGCGATTCAGAAACGCCTTCTTCCCCTCCACTACCACATTATTGAACTCCTGTGCACCAACATCGACATTTTAAGGTTTTTATTATCTTTGTTTTTTTGTAATTCACATTAATTTTACATCTTTTCGCTGTACCGATGCTGCGAAAGAACGCATTCCAGGCTGCATAAGTATCAGATAATAAAACAAATAGCGATTGCGTTGGAAAACATCCGATACGTGTGGAGAGGACACCCGGCAGGCTGGTCTTCACCAGTCAGGGCACTGACTACAGGAGTCGGGAGATGACGTTGCAGTGCGAGAACACGTCTGCAAAGCCGCTGTGCTTTATGGAAAATGCCATTGAACTGGATAGCGTGTACAGGAAGTTCTGCGGGGATATTGCCAGAACTCGAGGGACTGAGTTGTGGAGAGAGTGAGGGGAGGCTGGGACTTTATTCCCTGGAGCGTATTTGTAAATTTACAGAGTTCCCATAAACACAAGACGGGCACAGACAGAGGGAATAGGCATAGTCTTTTACCCAGGGTTGGGTTATCGAGAACCGGACAGCACAGGATTGCGCTGAGAGTGGGTGGAAAGGAGAACGAGAGAGAGAGATAAGGGAGACGGATGGTTCACAGAGAACGGGGAGGGAAGTCAGAGAGAGCGGTAGAGAGGCGTCAGAACGGGGGATAGAGTTGAAAGTTGTGGACAGAGCGAGCAGAGGAAGAGTGGGCGGAGAAAGAGCGAAGAAATAAGAGGAGGTGAAGGGGTAGAGAGAAAGTTAGATGGAGCGGGAAAAAAGCGGGTAGGAGGAAATGGCGAGAAAGAAGGTGATACACAGAGAGAGAGGTTTGTCGGTGTGTGGTGGGGAGAATATGGTTGCGACAAGAGGAGGGGATGGAGTAGGAAGGAGGGGCAGAGAGCGTTGGGAGGAAAATTGAAAGGATCCAGGAGTGAGAGAGAAGGAGAGAGAAGGAGGAAAAACTGGGGTTAGGCATTTGATTCATGTCGTCTCCACTGGCTGTTGACATAGATTCTGGATCCTTTCAGGAATCTCCGGGAGCAAAGGTGCTGACTTCTCGCAGATGAAACGCCGATCACGATTGCAAGGGTAACTCCCTGGGTACGAATGGCAGTCTTTGCAGTCCGACGTTACAGAAGACACCTTGTACAGGATAGCCAAGGCGACATTCCTGTCCAAGAGGGTTAAACATTTAAACAGAGACAAAACAGCTCCAGCAGAGAACCCGAGCCGAGACCATCCACAAGCTAATCCCATAACATCGCTCTCTCCTAACAGCCTGTGTCAGTCCGCAAACTCATCCCACTCATCCACTCTCTCCCCACAGCCCCGCGCCAGTACCCAGACAGATACCACGGTCCCAATGTCTCCCGACAATCCTGTGTCATCCCCTCAATAATCGTACTGACTCAATGTCACCCCACAGCCCCGTGTATTCGCAAAGGAACTCACAGAACCGCCTCCAAACCACAGTCCTCTCTCAGTCCCCTACGAATCGAACAGGGCCACCCTCTCCCCTCAGATCTGTTTCAGTCCCGGAACAAATACCACTGTCCCACCGTTTCACCACAGACTTTTGGCTGTCCCAAAATGAATAGCACTGGTCAACACTCTTCCCTCAACCCTATGTCGTCCCAGATGAATCCCGTTGACCCTCCCTCGACCCAGAGCTTTGTGTCTGTCTGCGAACATATCGCACTGCACCGCGCTCTCACCATCGCCTCTGGTCCGCCTCCAGAATTATACAGTTGGCACCCTCTCTCCCCATCCGTGCGTCCGTTCACAAGCTAATCCCATGAACACACTCTGTGCCAACCGCTCTGTATCGGTCTCCAAACTAATCCACTTGTCCTACTCTTGCCCCCCAGATCTATGTCATTCACCAAACTAATCCCGCTGTTGCTCCCTCTCCTTACAACCCAGCGACTATCTCCAAAATAATCCCACTTCACCGCGCTCTCCACCCCGACATGCGTCAGTAACAAAATAATCTACGTGTACTGATCTCTCCTGCCTCCTCGCAGTATCGGTAATTATTCCACTGCCCTGTCTTTCCCCGACAAACACGCAGGCCCGAAAAAGTTCCCTTTGTACCACACTCTTCCGAAAACCTAGTGTAGTCTAATCGTAAACTAATCCCATTTTCTCCCGTCAGGGCAATGTCGACGCCCAACTCTCACCCCACAGATCAGTTCAAATCTCACCAGTTCTCGCATTTTCCAATCCAATATGAACGGTCTCCGTCCACAAGTTTGCGGGAGACAAAGTTCTGAGAAATTAAAATTATTTGATTTACGCCAAAAATAGAAAACTGTTGACGGAGCTTCTTTCAGTTTATTAACAACCGGAATTGTGATGGGACGGTGCGGAGAGACCTTCACTCGGTTTCTGACCGCGGGAGTGTGTGATGGGATGGAGTGGAGAGTGCTTTATTCTGAGTCTGATCCCGGGAGTGTGTGATAGGGTGGTGAGGAGGGAGCTTCACTCTGTGTATGACCCCTGGAGTGTGTGATGGCATACTGTGAAGGAGACTTAATAGTGTGTCTGGTACCGGGAGTATGTGTGGAGGGAGATTCACTCTGTGTCTGACCCCGGGAGTGTGTGATTGGACAGTGTGGAGGGAGATTCGCTTTGTGTCTGACCCCGGGAGTGTGTGATGGGACGGTGCAGAGGGAGATTCACTCTGTGTCTGACCCCGGGAGTGTGTGATGGGACGGTGTGGAGAGAGATTCACTCTGTGTCTGACCCCGGGAGTGTGTGATGGGACGGTGCAGAGGGAGATTCACTCTATGTCTAACCCCGGGAATGTTTGACGGGACAGTGAGGAGGGAGATTCACTCTGGTCTGACTCCAGGAATGTGTGCTGGGAGTGTATTGTGAGTTTTCACTCTATCTGACCTCGGTGGTGTGTGTTGATTCCTGTGTTACTGCGGGATCTTCTCGTGGCGTGACACATACCGTTTCATCCCTTGAATTGATTTCGAGAAGCCTTGAATCACTGTTTGAGCATTCTTGCATCGCTCTTAAGGAAGATGTGTCAACCGTGGAGACATAATAACACCGGTCTTTATTTCTGATCCAGTCCTTGGAACACGGTTGCTCTGGAAATCAGGAATACGGAACAATGAATCTCCCTCTACACCTTCCTCTGGCAGACACACGCCCGGCGTGAGGCACACAATGAAGATCCCTCCACGCTCTCGCATCGCACACACCATGGACCAGACATATCGTCTCTCTCTCTCTCTCTCTCTCTCTCTCTCTCTCTCTCTCTCTCTCTCTCTCTCTCTCTCTCTCTCTCTCTCTACCTCTCTTTCTCTCTATCTCTCTCTCTCTCTCTGTGATGAGGAGCGGGCAAGGGCGATGTCGTTTTACCTCTGCTACTCGTTAGAAATTGGCAAATTTCAGCCTTCGATTCAAGAGTCGAGCTCAACTCATAGTCCTGCTGTTGATATTGCAACTGTGTTCTCTTCATCTCCCTGTACTGTTCCTAAAGTAGCTGTTCTTTTATGTCGGAGATGATATGAGACTGACGAATCTGTGATACTGAGAGAGATGGCCAAGGATTTTCAGCATTTACAGTGACATGTGAGACAGCAGTACTTTACTGGGCGGGTCGCGGAAAGAGGTATGTCAGTGTCATGGTGTGGTGGTGTGGGGTTCATACTGAGGAGCGTGTAGGCGTCACGGTGACGAGTGCTATGTTACAATGAGGATGTGATGGTTTCGTGTCCCAGTGGTGGGTTTGTATGTCACGGCACTGATCGTGTATGTGCCACGGTAAGGGGCCTGTTAGTATCAGGAATGAGGGGCCTATCGGTGTCACAGTCCAGAGCGCGCTGCCACCGTGAGGTGTGAGTTTGTGTCAGTATCACGGTGATGCTTGTTTCCGTGTCACAGTGAGGGTCATGTCGGTGTTGCGGTGAGGGCACAAGCAACAAGGACAGATGAGCAGCAGTGGCTGGGATTTCTGCGAAAACTGAGCGAAGTGCAAGACAGATATATTCCAAATAAGAAGACATTATCGTATAGAAGAAAGACACTACCATGGCTGACAAGTGAAGTCAGAGCCGAAGTAAAAGCAAAAGAGAGGGCACAGAAGGACGCCAAAGCTAGTGGGAACGTGGAGGACTTCCGAGTTTTTTTAAAATCTTGCAGAAGGAAACTAAGAAGGTCATAAGGAAGGAAAAGATGAATTATGAAAAGCAGCTTGTGACCAATATCAAAGAAGATACTAACAGTTTTTTTTTTTTTGAGTATATCAACGGTAAAAGGGAGCCGAGGGTAGATATGGGCCCAATAGAGAATAATGCTGGAAATATTTTAATGAGAAGGAGCATTGGAACTGAATGCGTATTTTGCATCAGTTTTCACAGTGCAATGGGTCTGCAGTATACGGGACATTCAAGAGTGTCAAGGAAATGAAATTTGTGCAGTGACAATTACGGCAGAGAAGATGCTCAGGAAGCTTAATGGTCTGAGGGTGCAAAAATCTCCTGGACCTGATGGAGTGCACCCTCGGGTTGTGAAGGAAGTAGCTGGAGAGGTTGCGGACACATTGCCGATTATCTTTCAAGAATCGATAGATTCTGGCATTGCACCGGCTGACTGGAAAATTGCAGACGTTATTCCGCTCTTTAAGAAGAGTGGCAGGCAGAAAAAAAGGAAACTTTAGGTCTGTGAGCCTGGCAACTTTGATTTGGAAGTTGGTGGAATCGGTTGATCGGAGTGGGACTGCAGAGTACCTGGAGGCACAGGAGAAGAGAGGCCAACGCCAGCGTGTTTTCCTCAAAGGAATATCCTGCCTAACAAACCTAGTGCAATTCTTTGAGGAAATTACAAGGACGGTACATAAAGGAGATGCAGTACACATGGTGTACTTGGATTTTCAGAAGGCCTTTGACAAGATGCCGCTCATGAGGCTGCCTATAAAAATAAGAGACGATGAAAATAAGAGGCTCAGAGATTAAGGAAGCAAAGGCTTTACTCTTTGGAGAGAAGGAGGATGAGAGGAGATATGATAGATCTGTACAAGATAATAAGAGGAATAGATAGAGTGGATAGCCAGTGCCTCTTCCCCAGGGCACCACTGCTCAATACAAGAGGACACAGCTTTAAGGTGAGGGCTGGGAAGTTCAAGGGGGATATTAGAGGAAGTTTTTTGTACTCAGAGAGTGGTTGGTGGTGGAATGCACTGCCTGAGTCAGTGGTGGAGGCAGATACACTAGTGAAGTTTAAGAGACTACTAGACAGGTATATGGAGGAACCTAAGGTGGGGGCTTATATGGGAGGCAGGGTTTGAGGGTCGGCACAACATTGTGGGCCGAAGGGCCTGCACTGTGCTGTACTATTCTATGTTCTATGTTCTCTGGAATTACAGGGAGGTTATTAGCATGGCTCGGGCATTGGCAGGTTAGCAAAAAAAAAAAAAAAAATGGGCATAAATGAATTAATTTCTGGCTGGCTCCCGGTTACCCGTGGAGTTTACACCCGTCGGTGTTGGGACCGCTGATTTATACGACGGATTCATTGATTTGGACAACGGTATTGATTGATTAGTGCCTAAACCTGCCGATGATACAAGAGCGGGTAGTGTTGAGGAGGCAGAGAGCCTGCAAAGAGACTTAGATAGTTTCGGGGAATGGGCAAAGAAACGTTTAATGAAATACAATGACAGAAAGTGTATGATCATGTATTTTGGTAGCAGAAATAAGCAGGCAGACTATTATTTAGGTTCGCAGGGAATTCAAAATGCAGAAATGCGAAGGGACTTTGGTGTCCTTGTGCAAATATCAAACAGATGAACATCCAGGTTGAGTTGATGTTGAGAACGGGAATGCAATGTGGACATTCATTCCTAGAGTTACAGAGGTATGGAAACCCGGTTTCGCTCCCCCTACAAAGCCTCGTCACACATTGCCTGGATGAGACACAGAGTGAATCTTTCTCCCCATGGCCTCATCCCACATTCCAGCGGTCAGACCTGGAGTGACGATCACTGCACACCGTACCGTCACGCTTTTCCGGGGTCAGATACTGGGTGTGTTTCCTTCCACACTGTCTCATCACACACTCCCGGGGTCAGACACCGCGTGAAGCTCCCTCCACAGCGCCCCTGACATACTCCCGGGGTCAGAGAACAGAATATAGATCCCTCCACAAAGTCCAATCACACACAGCCTTGGTCAGACGCACTGTCAATCACTCTCTCCGCGACCCCATCAAACAGTCCAGCGGTCAGACACGGAAAGAAACTCCCTCAGCACACACGACAAATGTCAGAGGGAGAGTAATTCTCCCTCTACGTCTTCTCATCACATCACCGAGGAAAGTGTCAGACACCCCCTGGTGAGTCACAGATTGAAGCTCTCTCTGAGCAGCCCATACCATGCCGGGCACACTCACGGGGTCAGACTCCCTCCACAACATCCAATCACCCAATCCGGTGTCAGAAAGAGTGAGTGGCCCTCTGCGCTATCCCATCACACATTCCTGGATTCAGACACAGAGATTAACTGCCTCTCCACGGTCCCATCACACATTCCCGGATTCAGACACAGAGTGAGGCTCCATCCACACAATCCCATCAGACACTCACTGATTCAGACACTGAACGAAGCTCCCACTGCACCGTCCCCTCACTCACTCCCGGAAGTCAGAGACAGACTGAAGCCACACCGTCCCATCAGACACTCCCGGGGTCAGATACAGAGTGAAGCCTTCTCTGCAGAATTCCGTCACATCCTCCTAGATTTTACAAAGTGAAAATCACTCTACATGGTACCATAACAGACTTCAGGGATCAGGCATGTGGTGAAGCTCTCTGGGTGCTGTCCCACTGTCAGATACAGAGTGAAGCTGGATCCATCCAGTCCCATCAGAGATTCCCTGATTCAGACATAGAGTGAAGCTGTGATGTTACGTCTCAAATTCCCGTCATCTGTCACAATGAATCCACCTCCACAGCGCCGCATCACCCTCTCCTGGGTTTCGTGATAGAGTTAAACTTCCACCAGGCTTCACCATCACACACTCAGCCTGTCAAACACAGAGTGAATCTCCCTCCATCCCACCTCTTCACACGCTCCCGATGTCAAGCACAGAGTGAGCTTCCTCTCTCTATGCCTGCCCTGTGATGAGGAGCGGGTTAAAGAGGGGGATGATGCCTCACCTCTTTTGCTGCTCATTAGATCACAGATCTGAGCCTTGATTTCGTTGACAGATCTGTCTTTCCTTTCCGTCTCAGTACAGTTTCGGTCAGAGGTGATCATAGACTGACGAATCTGTGATACTGGGAAGGATGGTGAAGGATGTGTATCGTTTACAGTGACACGTGAGTCAGCGTCATGCTACCGAACGGGTCACAGAGAGTGTTGTGTGATTGTCACGGTGAATGGTGTCACAGTGAACGATGTGCTGGTGGCACAGTGTGAGACGTCTGCGCAAACATGAGGAGCGTGTCTGTCTCAAGCTGAGGGATATATCAATGACCTGGTGAAGGTTTTGTTGTTGATACAATGGGGTCTGTGTCAGCATCGTGGTGATGATTGATTCCCTGTCTGATAGCGGGCCGTGTTCTACATTCTGAGAAGGACGTGTCGGTGTCACTGTGATAGGAGTTTCTGTGCCCTGGCGAGAAGTGTGCCGGGTTACAATGAAGTGTATCTCCACGTCACGGCGAAGGAAATGTCAGAGTGCGGGAAATTTTAGAATGACGGTTCTGGCGATGTCGCAGTGAGTGGAGTATCTGTATATTGTGTGGGTGTTGGTCTCATTGAGCGGTGCGTGTCTGTGTCATCGTGAGAAGCATGTCATGGCCACGCTGTGTGTGACTGTCTCAGGCTGACGCGTGTGTGTGTCGGTGTCGTGGAGAGTACTATGTCTGTGTCATTGTGAATTTAGGTGGCGGTATCACGGTAAGGGGTTTGCCTGTGTCAGGGTGCAGTGTGGGTAGTTGCCTCAGTGAGCAGTGTATCAGTGTTATGTTGAGGGGCAATGCTGTCTCGGTAAGGGTTGTTACAGTGACATGTGAGTCTTTGTCACGACGCGGAGCTGGGCGGTTCGCTTTGAGGAGCCTGTCGGTGTCACAGTGCGTGGTGTCTTAGTGTCACGGTAAAGGGCATGTCGGTGTCACAGTCAGCTGTGTTTGGAGTCCCCTTAGCCAGGTTCTCTGGGAGAGATCCGGCTGGGAAATCGCAGATATCTTCGATTCAAAGGTTGAGGTTAACTCATGGACTGGTAGTCGACATTGGCGTTGGTTCCTGTTCATCTCCTGATATTCTTCCCTGAGGAGTTTGTAGTTTCGGTCGGAGCTGATCTGAGATGGTGAGCTATGTTTGGCGTTTACACTGTGTCAGCGTCAATCTACTGATCGGGTCACGGAGAGTGCTGTGTCAGTGACACGGTGAGGATGTCACAGCGAGGGGTGTGTTGGTGGCACCGTGAGGGGCGTCGGAGCCACCGTGAGGTACGTGTCTGGGACACGCTGAGGGGTATATCACGGTACCAGCGTGGTTTTTGTTGGTGTCACGATGGGGGCTACGTCAGTATCGCGGTGATAGTTGATTCCCTGTCACAGCGAGTCGCTCTTTCAGTGAGGGACGTGTAATTGTCACTGTGACAGGCGTTTCTGGGTCCGAATGAGAGGTGTACCCGGTCACATCGCGGTGTATCTCTGTGTCACGGTGAGAGATATGTCGAGGTCACAGTGGCAGACTTGTCGGTGTTGCAGTGAGACGAGCGTCTGTGTCGTAGTGTGCGGTGTATTGGTGTTTAAGAGGGAAAATGTCGTTGTCACGGTGAGGGGTGTGTCTGTGTAACGGGGAAGGGTCTGTTGTGGTCACAGTGGATGTGTCAGTGTCATAGTAAGTTTAATGTTGTTGTCACGGTGAGGACTGAGTGGGTGACACACTGAGGGGCTTTTCGGTGTGATGGCGGGGGTTGAGTCTTTGTGACGGTGACTGTTATGTCGGTGTTTTGGTGGAGCGGCCGCCATGATAAGAGGTGAGTCGGCTTCAAAGTGATGGTCGTGTCTGTGTCACAGTGACGGATGTGTTCACGTCACAGTGTGTGACGTGTCGGTGCCAAGGCGAGGGGCGTGTCAGTGTTACAGTGAATCGTTATTACATTATGTTGTGTGTTGGTATCACGTTGCGGGATATATCGGTACCATGTTGAGGGATGTGTTGGTGGGGGTTGTGTCGGTGTCACGGTGAGGGGTGAGTCGTGGTCATGCTGAGAGACCCGTCAGTCCCACAGTGAGGAATGTGTTGACATCACCGTAAAGGGTGTTTCTGGTATATGTTGAGAATGTGTCGCTATTACAGTCGCCATTTTTATTCTCTACGGTTTAGTCGTTCCGACCGTTGTTCAACTCACCATGAAACCACCAGCAGATCCCTGTGATAACGAGGGCCGTTGTTAAAACGCAGATTAGCCATATTCTTGAGTCTGATCTGTCTCTTCTTGCGGGTCGTTCACTGCCCATGTGGTCTGAGGAAAAATCGTTCCTTGACATTGTCAATCCATCATCATATTCCCTGACCTACCCCACCTCTGCTCTTCCCACCTTCTGAGTTCAAATCACTCTCTTTCGCTCATGCACAGCAGTGAGCGTAAATCACAGGCAGGCTTTTTCCAAGGAGATTAGGTGGGACTTCCACCAGAGGTCACAGGTTAAGGTCAGAGTTCGCTGGTCTATTATGTAGCCCGAAGAACATGGTCATACATTTCTTATTCCTTATTTCCACCCATAATGCCTCACTTCGACGACCTCCTTTGTCTGTCCTGACTGCGCAGTTCGGTGATATTTTCTCTCCCTCGTACCGTCACCCCTCCTCCTTTAATTCCTTACGCCTTTTGACGTCTGAAAATGAGGAACCCCGAAACATTGTGCTGTCTGGCTTGCTCCTCCTGCCACCAAGTTTCAATAATGGCTACCATATCAAACGGCCAAGTGCTGATTCATGCCCTGAGCTCACCTGCCTTTATGTAAAACTTCCAACACTGAAAGATAAGCACTACGGGACACTTTCCACATCTTGCTCGACCATGTGATGCCTGCCATTTTCTGACGTCTCTGGAATATCCGTCTCCACATGGAGTCCGCTATCTGCTCTGCAGCTCTGTGTCCTATCTCCCAGCAGCTCGAGTTTAACAAACTCTGTCCAAAAACCCTCATGCTCAGTACTGGCAAACCACCCCGCTCGGATATGAGCTCTCCTCCAGATTGGGTCTAGACTGACTCATGACCCGCGTGCTAAACTGTATGGTCTTCCTATGTCCGCTCCGAGCTTCGCCGCTCCACTTGCCGCTGCCTTATATTTGTTTGCAATTGTAATGAATCCCGTCCCGTGATTGTTTGCTGTTCAAACGCCGGATCTTCCGCAAAGTACTGTTTTTAATGCACACTCCCATAAAGTTTAAGTTCCAACTTTCTCGTTCCCTATCTCTGACTGGAGTCTGATTAAACGCCAAACTATCGCCTGACACTCTGCCGGTGTGAAAAAAAGGGCGAAGCTCCCATCTTCCCTGATTCTCACCGCTCATTAATACCCAGCACTTCGGCATTCAGTAATCCCGAATTATGTGTGTCTCCCGGGGATTGTGAATGTGTGGATGCCGATGGAAGCGGGGATAAGAGGAGGCCAGAGAGAGGGCGTTAAGATTCCAGCCTTTGGTGCAAGTTTTATCTGTCCAAACGACCGGCCTGTGCATTCAGAGCTGTGGAGACAATCAGAACCGACAGATTAATAACCAGTGGAATGGGCCAGTTGTGAGTTCCAACATGTTGAGGTCTCTCGGAAATGGAGTTTGTCACGGACACGGGGAGGAGCGTAATGGAGTCCGGGCGTGACGGAGACATGGAGGTGTGCAGAGCAGGACGTGTGTCATTGAGTTCGGAAGTGTTTTTGAGGGGATGGGGGTAATGGAGACGGTGAGGCGTGTGTCAGTGTTACAATGCAGGACGTGTCGGTGTATCATTGTCACGATGAAGAATGTGTCGTGTCACGGCGGTGAGTGTGTCAGTGTCACAAAAGCCGGTTTTTGTGCCCCGTCGAGAGCGGTGCGCCCTGTCCCATTCACAGTGTGTGTATCCCAGCCTTGTACACTAAAGTCCATCTCTCCTTCAACACTTCCCTCAATTCACAGTGTAGGCTGTTCCCTTTAACACCGACTTTAAACAGAGCTTGGGCTCAAAATTACCAAGTACATCTTTGGCAGAACAGAGCTTGGCCAAATCTACACTTTCCAGATCCTTTCTGATCGAACGTAAAATTGGCCTTGCTCCAATTTACAATCTAAACCGATGGTCAGTCCCGTACTTTTCCATACTTACGTTAAGACAAATGGCTTTACGATCAAGAGATACAAAGTGTCCACTTGCCTTGTCTCATTGCGTAGTAGGAGATCAAGTATTGCTCTCTCTCCTTGGGCTTTCTACGTACTGATTAAGGAAACTCCCCTGAATGTTTTTGACAAACTCGCTCCCACTGGTACATTTGAAATCTACGGCCCACAGTCAATACGTGTAAAGCTAAAATCACCTGTTATCGCAACGTAATGTTTCCTGCAACAGTCTGCGATCTCTCTACAGGTTTGTCACCCCGCCTCCAATAATTCCTTCCTCTTTTGACGTCTAAAAATAGGGCAACCCAAAATATCGTGCTCTCGGCTTGATGTTCCTGCAGCCAAGTCTCAATAATGGCAAAAATATTATATTTCAATGTGCTGATTCATGCCCTGAGTTCATCCGCCTTTACTTAAATCGTCCAGCATTGAAATGTACGCAGGTCAGGACATCAGTCACAACATGCTCCACAGATTGGTTCCAGCCTTTGTCTGAGGTCTTTGCAACATCTGTCTCCACAACGATAACGCTATCTGCTGGGAACTCTGAATCCCTTCTCCGTCCAACTAGAGCTTAAAAACTCTCCTCAAAACCCTCAAGTACAGTACCGGCAAACATTCCCGCTGGGACGGATTGTGGTCTTGTCCGTTAGTTTCATAACTGAATCCCTGAGCTCACTTTTTACAACCAACTTCCTGTCCATACCGATGTCGCTAATACCGATATGGAGACGGACTTCCGGCTACTCACTCACTCACTTCAGAATCATACAGAAGGAACAGTGCGCAGAGGGAAGAGGAAGCAAGGGGAGGAGAGTCGAGGCCACAGAAAGGGTGTTCAGATTGCAGCCTTTGGGCATGAACGTCTCAGTTAACATTTTCTTCTTCACGATCTCTGATTGGAGTCAGTTTAAACGCCGAAATACTCAGACCTACGACTGTGAGTCAGAGACAGAGCGAGGCTCCCTCCAGATAATCCCATCACACTCTCCTTCCACACCATACCATAACACACTCCCGGGGTCAGACAGAGAGTGAATCTCCCTGCGCAACGTCCCATCACACACTCCTGGGGTCAGGCACAGAGTGAATCTCCCTCCACACCGTCCCATCACACACTCCCGGGGTCAGACACAGAGTGAATCTCCCTCCGCACCGTCCCATCACACACTCCCGGGGTCAGACACAGAGTGAATGTCCCTCCGCACCGTCCCATCACACACTCCCGGGGTCAGACACAGAGTGAATCTCCCTCCGCGCTGTCCCATCACACACTCCCGGAGTCAGACACAGAGTGAATCTCCCTCCACACCGTCCCATCACACACTCCCGGGGTCAGACACAGAATGAATCTCCCTCCGCGCCGTCCCATCACACACTCCCGGGGTCAGGCACGGGTTGAATCTCCCTCCGCACCGTCCCATCACACACTCCCGGGGTCAGACACAGAGTGAATCTCCCTCCGCACAGTCCCATCACACACTCCAGGGGTCAGACACAGAGTGAATCTCCCTCCGCACCGTACCATCACACACTCCCAGGGTCAGACACAGAGTGAATCTCCCTCCACACGGTCCCATCACACACTCCCGGGGTCAGACACGGAGTGAATCTCCCTCCACACCGTCCCATCACACACTCCCAGGGTCAGACACAAAGTGAATCTCCCTCCACACCGTCCTTAACACACTCCCGGGATCAGACACAGAGTGAATCTGCCTTCACACCGTCCCATCACACACTCCCGGGGTCAGACACAGAGTGAATCTCCCTCCGCGCCGTCCCATCACACAGTCCCGGGGTCAGACACACAGAGTGAATCTCCCTCCGCACCGTCCCATCACACACTCCCGGGGTCAGACACAGAGTGAATCTCCCTCCACACCGTCCCATCACACACTTCCAGGGTCAGACACGTGAGGTACCTACCGCACCATCATGTGGTGCAGAGGCACTCCACCGGCCTGTGCATGCAGAGTTGTGGAGGGGCTCAGAACCTGGTAACAGATATGCGGTGGAAGGGGAGGTGTAGCGCCAGACGTGAACTCTCCCTCATACTCCCCACAGTTGCCTGTGAACACAGAGTGCGGCAGCGACGGAGTTGGGGCTGTCTCTAGTGGATACAGCGGGTCACAGAGACGGGGTGTGCAGTAGGGCAAGTCAGGGATGACGGAGACGGGAAAGTGGGCAAGAGAGGGTGTGGGTGACGGAGACGGGGAAGTGTGCAAGACAAGGTGTGGGTGACGAGACGGGGTAGTTTAGTTTGCCAAGGAGGGAGTGGTGTCGGAGACAATAGTGATGTTCCAGAGGGAGTGCATAACGGAGACGGGGATCAGAGCAGGAGAGTAAGAGGGTGTCGGAGACGTGGAGAGTTTTGCAAACTGAGGGACTTATACATACGGGGAGTAGTGTTCCCGTGCTACGGTGATTCGTGTATCGCTCTGCCGGTATCTTTGAGTGGTGGGTTCCTGTTACGGTGCAGGCCATGTCGGTGTGTCGGTGTCCCGATCATGAGCGTGATCGTTTCACGCCGCGGGTTCTGTCGGTGCCACCGAAGCACTGTGAAGAGTCTTTGAGTGCCTGTCACGGTGAGTGTTGTTTGTCTCGTTCACAGCCTGTGCGCTCTTTGCTGTTTTTCCCCTGTGTTTGTCAACTTATCGTCAAATTCCTTGATCTCCCAAACCCCCTGCTCTTCCCATAGAGTGCGCTGGTAACCCCAGGGAATTTCTCAGGTAAGGACATTTTCGAGACAGCCTTCTGGGCCGGAAGGCGTGAATTGTGCTGCAAGTTTTCTATGTTTCTAACTATGTGTTCAATTCTCTATCTGCTGTTTCTTCAGAACAGAGAACGTAGATCACAGAAGAGATCAGACCCTTCGGCTCATAAAATCGTGATATCCCAATGAAACTAAATCCGTTCTGCCGACACAACGTCTGTCTCCCTCAATTCCCTGCACACTCACGTGCCTGTAAATAGCCTCTTAAACGCCTTTATGAACCTCCCTCCACCACCAGCGCTGGCAGCACGTTCCAATCACAACCCACTCTCTGTGACCATGCAGGGAAGGGAGGATTGAAGGAGAAGGAATATGGAAGTTGGAAGGACCTAGAAATAGAAGAATGGAGAGAGAAAAGAATGGAAGAAGGGGAAGAGTGAGGGATGACGAGTGAAGAAGGAGGGAAGGGCGGGCGGATATGTTGTCACAGATGCAGAGACTTTATTGTCCGAGAGACTTGCAACGAACACCAGCCCTCCCTCCCCTTAACCCCAACCTCCAGGTGATTCCTGGTTTGAGCGTCAGTGCTCCCGTTGCTCTGCTTATCGCCGGGTCTTCAGACCTTCAGTGCTCCAGAAACCACGGCGCGGGGACAAACCCGCAACACCCACCGAAGTAAGCGAGCCCCCTCCCTCCGAGAAGACGTTACAGCAATAGATTGACATTTTTAGACTGTGCAGTACTTATCAAAGGAAACAGGCATTCAGATATGGAAGTTTACAGGAAACTAGCGCACGCTGATCTGTATCTGAGGTTTGACTCTCCTCACCCATTGAAACATAAGCCTGGGGTTATCATTATTTCAGAGAAGTTTTGCAAGCGTTCAAATACACTAATTGACCCACCATATAGACAAAAAAAAATCGGTAAAGTATTCCCTCCGTCGTCTGCAAACTATTGGGAAGGATTGTTAAGGATAGAATCTTCGAGCATTTGGAGCAGTATCGTCTACTCAAGGATAGTCAACATGGCTTTTGAAGGGAAGGTCGTGCCTCACGAGCCATATTGAGTTTTTTGAAGAGGTAACAATTATATATTGATGAGGGTAGGGCGGTAGATGTGGTCTACATGGATTTTAGCAAGGCATTTGAAAAGGTCCCTCACGAGAGACTCATCCAGAAAGTCATGAGGCATGGGATCATGGAACCGAAGCTGTTTTGATAAGATATTGGCTTAAAGGAAGGAAGCAGAGGGTAGTAGTGGAAGGATAGTTTTCTGCCTGGAGGTAGGTGACTAGTGGAGTTCCGCAAGGATCTCACCTGGGACCCCTGACTTCTGTGATTTTGGAAACTGACCTGGATGAAGAGGCGGAAAGATAGGTGTGTAAGTTTACGAATGACACGAAAATCGGAGGAGTTGCGGATGGAGCTGAAGGTTGTCGAAGGTTACAGGAGGATATATACAGGATGCAGAGTTGGGCAGAAAAGTTGCAGATAGAGTTCAATCCGGATAAGTGTGGGCTGATGCATTTTGGAAGGACAAACCAGAAGGCTGAGTACAGGGTTAATGGTCGGTTACTTAAGAGTGTCGATGACGGAGGGATCTTGGGGTTCAAATCCATACATCCCTCAAGCTAGATTGACAAGTTGATAGGATATTACGAAGGCCTATGGGATGCTAGGCTTCATTAATAGGGGGACTGAGTTCAAGAGTAGAAAGGTCATGTCTCAACCCTACAAATCTCTGGTGAGACCACACTTAGAGTATTGTGTTCAGTTCTGGTCACCTCATTATAGGAAGGATGTGGAAGCTATGGAGACGGTGCAGAGGAGATTCACCAGGATGTTGCCGGGATTGGAAAACAAGTCTTATGAGGCAAGGCTGGCAGGGCTGGGACTTTTCTTTTTGAGGCGTTGAAGGATGAGAGGGGACTTGATAGAGGTCTACAAGATTATGAGAGGCATAGATATAGTGAATAGCCAGTACCTGTTTCCCAGGGCACGAACAACAAACACCAGAGGACATATGTACAAGGTTAAGCGAGGGAAGTTTAGGGGAGACATCAAGAGTTCATTTTTTGCATCTAGTGTTGTGGGTGCCTGGAATGACTTGCCAGGAATGGCGTTGGAAGCTAATGCATTAGGGGTGTTTAAGAGCCGCATGGACAGGCACATGGATGAAGAAAAATGGAGAGTTACAGGGTAGTGTGAGTTTAGTACGTTTTTTAGTGATATAGGGGTCGGCACAAGTGAAGTGGTCTATTTTGATAGGTCAAATATGATGGCAGAATATAGTATAAATGGTAACATTTTTGACAGTGTGGAGGTTCTTGAGGGATCTTGGGCACCGAGTGCATAGGACGCTCAAAGCAGCTGTGCAGGTTGACTCTGTGGTTAAGAAGGCGTACAGTGCATTGCCTTTCATCAACCGTGGGATTGAATTTAGGAGCCGAGAGGTAATGCTACAGTTATATAGGACCCTGGTCAGACCCCACTTGGTGTACTGTGCTCAGTTCTGATCGCCTCACGACAGGAACGATGTAGAAACCATAGAAAGGGTGCAGAGGAGATTTAACAGGATGGTGCCTGGACTGGGGATAATGCCTTATGAGAATAGGTTGAGTGAACTCAGCCTTTTCTCATTGGAGAGACGGAGGATGAAAGGCGACCTGGCAGAGGTATGTAAGCTTATAAAAGGCATTGGTGGTGTGGATAGTCAGAGGCTTTTAGCCAGCTATGAAATGGCTAGCAGGAGAGGGCACAGTTTTAAGGTGCTTGGAAGTAGTTGCAAAGGAGATGTCAGGTGAATGTTTTTTTTTTACGCCGAGAGTGGTGAGTGCGTGGAATGGGCTGCCGGCGGCGGTGATGGAGGCGGATAAGATAGGGTCTTTATGAGACTGCTGGATAGGTACATGGAGCTTAGAAAAATAGAGGGCTGTGGGTAACACGAGGTAATTTGTAATGTTAGTACATGTTCGGCACAACATTGTGGCCCGAAGGCCTGTGCCGTGCTAAGGTTGTCTATGATGTTTCAGCACTGCTTAGGGTCTTCGCTGTGATAGTCTGTCATTTCTTTCATTTGACCGACCAAGGTGTACCATTTTATGTTTGTCCGGGATACACTCCAACTGCCCGGTCTCTAAACCATATCTGTAACTGATCTACGTCCCACTGAATTCTTTGTCAGTCTCCTCCGCTCTCCACAGAACCACCTCTAGCCGTATCATATGCAAACCTACTAACCCACGCATCTGCAATTTCATCTGGATCACGTATATACATTTAAGGGCCAAGTGGTAATGTTGCAGCTATACAGGATCCTGGGCAGACCCCACGTTCAGTACTGTGCTCAGTTCCGTTCGCCTCACTATAGGAAGAACGTGGAAACCATAGAAAGGATACAGAGCAGATTAACAAGGATGTTGCTTGGATTGGGGAGCATGCCTTCTGTGAATAGACTGAGTGAACTCGGTCTTTTCTCCTTGGAGCTACGGAGGATGAGAGGTGACCTGAGATATGTGTACAAGACAATGAGAGGCATTGATCTTGTGGATAGTCAGAGGCTTTTTCCCAGGGCTGAAATGGCTAGCACGAGAGAGCATGGTTCTAAGGTGCTTGGAAGTAGGTACAGAAGAGATGTCAGGGGTAAGGTTATTTTTTGTTTTTTTATGCAGAGATTCGTGAGTGGAATGGCCAGCCGGCGGTAGTGGTGGAGGCGGAAAAGATAGGGTCTTTTAAGAGACTCCTGGATGGCTACGTGCAGCTTCGAAAAAATAGAGTGCTATGGGTAAAGCCAAGGTATTTCTAAGGTAGGGGCATTTTCAGTACAGCTTTGTGGGCCGAAGGACCTGTATTCCGCAGTAGGTATTCTATGTTTCTATGTACATCAGGCACAGGAGAGGTACTAGATACATCCGTATACACAGATCACTTCATTGTCGTAGAACAAAGCAAATCAATAAAACAACGCAGAATGACGTGTCACAGTTACAGGGAGAGTGCAGTGCAGGCAAACTAGGTAGATCGTGAGGTCAGGTGTCCATCTGATTGTCCTAGGGGGCCGTTCGATAGTCCGATATCAAGGGGGTAGAAGCCGTCCTTGAAACTGGTGGGACGAGCTTGCGTATCTTCCCCCACGATGGGAGACTGTCCGTGTTGGGTGGGTGTCTATGATTATGCAGCAAGCTACCAGGAGCTGTAAACAGAGTCCACGGAGGGAACATGGCAGATACCTATCTTTCGAGAGAGGCAGCAGGACGGCTGATGAGGGCAGTGTACTAGACGTGATGTATTGGGACTTCAATGAGCTATTGTTGGGCTGCTGTGCATAATAGTGCGGAAACCAGGGAGATTAGACTGACCGAGTTGATTGCGGGTGACCTGTTTGTCCTGATTGGTAGATAAAATGTACACTGACTTGGACAAGTACAGTCACAAGATCCCTGATATTAGATCACTCTGGGAGATGGAAGAGAGGAAGCCCGGAAGTGACGGAGAACAAATGGACCGGTGAGAGAGGGAGGAGGGGTGAGATAGGGAGAGTGGAAGGTGAAGGAGGGAGAGAGATACCAGATGGCCTGAAACCCAGGGGGTGTTGTCGGGCTAATGTGATCGGGAAGGACTGATCAGGCACCGACAGTGGATGTCATCTACCTAGACTTTAACAACGTCTCAGATGATACACTACTGTGGAGGATGATGGTACAGGGGTCGGGAGGTCACGATGCAGTTGTACGGTGACGCCGCACTTGTTCAGTGCTGGTCGCCAGGATATCGGAAAGGCCAAAGAGCTGGAAGGCTTACGAGGATGTTGGACTCGGGGGTGTGAGGCATGGAGAGAGGTCGGGCAGATCGGGGCTTAATTCCTTGGAGCGCAGGGGTGACCTTGCACAGGTGTATAAAACCACGAAGGGCGCAGGCAGGGTGAATGTGCACAGACCTTCCTTACTTCCGGGGTATGGGGAACCAGAAGGTATAGAATTGAGGTGAGAGTCGATGGCGAGGAGGGAAAAGATGTGTAAACGGTGGGGGGTGGGGGTGGTGGTGCTAGAGAGAACGAAGAAGGCGAAAGAGAGGCGAGAGATAGGGAGGGGAGGAAATAGGGGAGGAGAGAGTGGAAGGAGGGAGTGGGGAGAGTGGAGGGACGGCGAAGAGTGGAGAGATGGGGAGAAAGAAGGGCAGAGATGGGGCAAGGTTTGTAGGAGTGTGGTGAGGGAGAATCGGGAAGCGAGCAAAAGAGGAGAATGGGGTAGGGGAGGGGCAGAGAGGGTGGGTGGGTAATGTGAGGGTGGAGGAAAGAGAGGGAGGAGAACAAGGATTTTGCCGGACTCGAGGAGCTGATTGATGGAGGGAGGTCGGGCAGGTTAGGTCTTTAATTCTTGGAGCGTCGGGGTGACCATACAAACCCGTATAAAACCACGAGCTGTGAATGCGTACAGTTACTTTCTCTAGACTTGGAGCATCGAGGACCAGAGAGCACAGGTCTAAGGTGAGAGGGGAAAGGGATGTAATTGGGGAGCCGAGTGACAACTTTTTGTGACCCACATGGTGCTCAGTCTATGTCACGACCTGACAGAGGAAGTGGTCGAAGCAGATGCATTGGAAACTTGGTCCCTTGGGTGTATAACACAAGACCCCTCCAAAATGACGTCATTTCTGCGAACTCTGACCTGTTTTATCAGTGGTTGGCAGCCCGCCGGGTCCCGAGGTAATGGGAGGATCCTCGTCCTCATCGATGCGGTGTTCCTCTTTCCGAAAGTTCAGCTCTGAGTAGGTGGAGTTCAGACCAGCTGGGAGAGAGAGTCGGACAGGCAAATGAGGAAGAGAGTAAGAGCGGTAGAGAATGGGGGAGGGAGTCGGGGAGAGAGAGAAGACAGAATGGGTGATGGAAGAGAGAGAGAGGGATAAGTGAGGGGGAGAGACGGGGTGAGACAGCGAGAGAGATAGAAAGTGAGGGAGAAGGGGAATGAGAGAGGACAGAGATTTGGAGACAGAGAGAAGGCGAAAACGATGGACAGAGAGGGGAGAGAGCGATGTGGGCAATGGGCAGGGAAAAGCGTGAGAAAGAATGGGGAAAGAGAACGGGTAGAGAAAGGGGAGAGAGTGGGAAAAGGGCAGACGGGGAGATTGTGTCGGAAACCGCGGACTGAGAGGTTTAAGAGGAATGAAAAGGGAGACGGAGGGAGGGTAGAAGACAGAACAGGAGAATTTCAGAGAGAGGGGAAAGAGCGGAGGGGAGTGCGTCGGGGAGCGGGAGAGGGGTGTGGGTAGAGAGGAGGAGAAGGCGTGGAGGGGAGATGAGCGGCAAAGTTAGGGAGAGAGGGAGGTGGGAAGAACGGGAGGGGTGGATGGGGTGCGGATGAAAGTGAGCAGAGAGAGAGGGAAAGAGTGCCGGGGGAGACCGAGAGTGGGACAGACGATGACTGTGACAGAGGAGAGACGAGACAGAGAGGGGGCAATGAGAAAGGGCGAAGAGACGGGACAGTAGAAGACATTAGGGGAAATACTGTGAGGCGGGACAGGGGAAGGGGGAGAGAGGAGACTGGGTGAGAGAAGGGGTAACAGGGTAAAGAGAGTGGGGTTAGTAAAGGGAGAGAGTGGTTAAGGTTTTATACGGCGTTCCCTCCTCACCGTCTGTCCACCGTCCTCCATCCTCACCACCCCGACACGGCGCTAACTCATCTCCAGTACCCCTGCCCACTGCGCAACACTCCGCACCGACCATCAAAGAGTGTTCCCCCCTCATCACATCTCTCACGCGTTCCCTCTGTCGTATTACAAGACACGGAATCATTAGGATCAACTGTGCGCTTGTCCTGAGATGTCTCGACAGGATTGGAGACATCAGCTAAACAGGGTGCACCAACAAAGATAAAACTGACCTCGATCAGTTCGGACCCGGGGACGAGAGCCGGTCTTGAAATTAATGTCCGCATACGATACATGAGGTTCAACTGCGGACAGAATAGCGAGAATCAGACACTGAGTGATGCTCCCTCCACACCGTCCCATCAAACCCTCCCGGGGTCAGACACTGAGTGAATCTCCCTCCACACCGCCCAATCACACACTCCCGGGGTCAGACACATAGTGAATCTCCCTCCACACCGTCCCATCACACACTCCCGGGGTCAGAAACATAGTGAATCTCCCTCCACACCGTCCCATCACACACTCCCGGGGTCTGACACAAAGTGAATCTCCCTCCACACCGTCCCGTCACACACTCCCGGGGTCTGACACAGAGTGATGCTCCCTCTACACCGTCCCATCACACACTCCCGGGGTCTGACACAGAGTGAATCTCCCTCCACACCGCCCTATCACACACTCCCGGGGTCAGACACAGAGTGAGCCTCCATCCACACTCTCGCATTACAGACCCCGTGGTCATACACAGTGAAATCCCTAAACACCATGGCTTTACGGATTCTCGAGGTCACATACAGAGTGAAACTCCCTCCACAATGTCCGACCACACACTCCCGCAGTCAGACACAGAGTAAAACTCCCTCCACACCTTCTCATCACGCTCTCACGGGATTAGACACGGACTGACGCTCCCTCCACACCGTCCCATCACAAACTCCCAGGGACAGACACAGTGTGAAGCACCTTCAACACTGTCCAATCACACACTCTAGGGGTCAGCCACCCAGTGGAGCTCACTCCAGGCATACCATCACACACTCCCCCCGACAAACACAGAGGAAAGCTACCTCGACACCGTCCCACCACACACTCCCGAGGTCAGACAGTGAGTAACTATCCGTCCACACCGTCTCATCACACACTCCCGGGGTCAGGCACAATATAAAGCTCCTTCCACACTGTCCCAACACAGAGTCACGTGGTCAGAGACCCGGTGGTGCTCCCTCCTCACCATTCGCATCACACACTAACCCTGTCAGAAAATGCAAAACTACCTCCACACCGTCCCAACACATACTCCTATGGTGAGACACAGAGAGAATTTCTCTTCACACTGTTCCATCACACACTCACGGGTTCGGATACAGAATGAGCTATCTCCACAGAGTCTCATGACATACACTCGGGGTCAGAAACAGAATGCAACATCCTCCACTCCGTCCCATCACACACTCCCGGGGACAGACACAATGTGAAGCTCCTTCCACAACGTCCCATCACACACTCCCGGGGTTAGAAACCTCGTGGAGCTCCCTCAACACCATCCCATCGTAAACTCCCTCAGTCGGACATAGAGTAAAACTACCTCCACACCGTCTCATCACATAATCCCGTGGTCAAATACAGAGAGAATCTCCCTTCACACCGCACCATCACATACTCCAGGGTCAGACGCAGAGAGAAGCTCCCTGTACACTGTCCCATCACGCACTCCAGGGGTCAGACACATAGTGAATCTCCCTCCACACCGTCCCATCACACACTCCCGGGGTCAGAAACATAGTGAATCTCCCTCCACACCGTCCCATCACACACTCCCGGGGTCTGACACAAAGTGAATCTCCCTCCACACCGTCCCGTCACACACTCCCGGGGTCTGACACAGAGTGATGCTCCCTCTACACCGTCCCATCACACACTCCCGGGGTCTGACACAGAGTGAATCTCCCTCCACACCGCCCTATCACACACTCCCGGGGTCAGACACAGAGTGAGCCTCCATCCACACTCTCGCATTACAGACCCCGTGGTCATACACAGTGAAATCCCTGAACACCATGGCTTTACGGATTCTCGAGGTCACATACAGAGTGAAACTCCCTCCACAATGTCCGACCACACACTCCCGCAGTCAGACACAGAGTAAAACTCCCTCCACACCTTCTCATCACGCTCTCACGGGATTAGACACGGACTGACGCTCCCTCCACACCGTCCCATCACAAACTCCCAGGGACAGACACAGTGTGAAGCACCTTCAACACTGTCCAATCACACACTCCAGGGGTCAGCCACCCAGTGGAGCTCACTCCAGGCATACCATCACACACTCCCCCCGACAAACACAGAGGAAAGCTACCTCGACACCGTCCCACCACACACTCCCGAGGTCAGACAGAGAGTAACTATCCGTCCACACCGTCTCATCACACACTCCCGGGGTCAGGCACAATATAAAGCTCCTTCCACACTGTCCCAACACAGAGTCACGTGGTCAGAGACCCGGTGGTGCTCCCTCCTCACCATTCGCATCACACACTAACCCTGTCAGAAAATGCAAAACTACCTCCACACCGTCCCAACACATACTCCTATGGTGAGACACAGAGAGAATTTCTCTTCACACTGTTCCATCACACACTCACGGGTTCGGATACAGAATGAGCTATCTCCACAGAGTCTCATGACATACACTCGGGGTCAGAAACAGAATGCAACATCCTCCACTCCGTCCCATCACACACTCCCGGGGACAGACACAATGTGAAGCTCCTTCCACAACGTCCCATCACACACTCCCGGGGTTAGAAACCTCGTGGAGCTCCCTCAACACCATCCCATCGTAAACTCCCTCAGTCGGACATAGAGTAAAACTACCTCCACACCGTCTCATCACATAATCCCGTGGTCAAATACAGAGAGAATCTCCCTTCACACCGCACCATCACATACTCCAGGGTCAGACGCAGAGAGAAGCTCCCTGTACACTGTCCCATCACACACTCCAGGGACAGACACAGAGTGAAGCTCCCTGTACACTGTCCCATCACACACTCCAGGGACAGACACAGAGTGAAGCTCGCTCCACACCGTCTCATCACTCACTCCCGATGTCAGGCAGAGAGTGAAGCTTCCTCCACACCCTCCATTCGCACACTCTGGTGTCAGACACAGACTAAACATCTCTCCACTCCGTCCCATCAGACAGTCCCGGGGACGGACACGATGTGAAGCTTCTTCCACACCGTCCCATCGCACACCCCCGGGGTCAGACTCAAAGTGGAGCTCCCTCCACACCGTCCCATCACACACTCCCCAGTCACATACAGAGTAAAACCACCTCCACACCGTCTCATCCCACACTCCCCAGTCACATACAGAGTAAAACCACCTCCACACCGTCTCATCCCACACTCCTGTGGTCATACACAGTGATAATCTCACTCCATACCGTCTCATCACACACTCACGGGGTTAGTCATGGAGTCACGCTCACTCCACACCATCCCATCACACACTCCCTCTGTCGGACACAGAGTAAAACGACCTCCACACCGTCCCATCATACACAACCTTGGTCGAACACAGAGTGAATATCCTTCCACATCGTTCCATCACACACTCAGAGGTTCAGAGACCCAGTGAAGCTCCCGCCACACCATCACATCACACAGTACCCCAGTCAGACACAGTTTAAATCTACCTCCACAGCGTCCCATCACACACTCCGCTGGTCAGACACAGAGAGAATCTCCCTACACACCGTCTCATCATACACTCACTGGGTTAGACAGAGAGTGAGGCTCCCTGTACACCGTCCCATCACACACTCCAGGGAAAGAGACAGAGTGAATCTCCCTCCACACCGTCCCATGACTTACACCAGAGGTCATACCGAGAGTGAATCTCCCTCCACACCGTCGATCCGCACACTCCAGGGGTCAGGCACAGAGTAAAGCCCTCTCCACACCGTCCCTTCACACAGTCCTGGGCTCCGATACAAAGTGAAGCTCCTTCCACACCGTCACATCACACATTGCCAGGATCAGACACCAAGTGGAGCTCCCTCCACACCGTCCCATGACACACTCTCCCAGTCGGACAGAGAATAAAACTACCTCCACACCGTCCCAACACACGCTCCCTTTTCCAGGCGTAAAGAGATTCTCCCTCCACAAAGTCTCATTAAACACTCACGGGATTACATACGGAATCATGCCCACTCCAGACTGTCCCATCACACAATCTCGGGGTCAGACACAGAGTGAAGATCCTTCCAAACCGTCCCATCAAACCGTCACGGGGTCAGACACCTAGTGCAGCTCCCTCTACACCATTATATCACACACTCCCCCAGTCAGACACAGAGTAAAACAACCTAAACAACTTCCCATCACACAATCCCATGGTCAGAAACAGTGTCAATCTCCCTCCACAACGTGTCATCATACACTTACGGGGTTAAAAATGGAGTGACGCTCACTCCACACCGTCCCATCGCACACTTTTCGGGTCAGACACAGAATCAATACCCCTCAACACCGTCTCATCACACAATCCCGTGGTCAGACATAGAATGAAGCTTCCTCCAGACACTAACATGACACAGTCCGGGGATCAGGCACAGAAGTAAGCTCCATCAACACCGTCCCATCACCCACTCTCGGGGTCAGACACTGAGGGAGATCCCTGCGCACCCTCCCATTACACACTCACGTGGTCAGAAACGGAATGATTCTCCCTCCTACCGTTTCATCACTCACTCCCGGGGTCAGACACAGAGTGTTGCTCCCTCCACAAAATCGAATCACAAACACACGGGGTCAGACACAGAGTGAATCTCCCTCCACACCGTCCAATCACACAGTCCCGGTGTCAGACACAGAGTGAAGATCCGTCCACACCATCGAATCACAAACACACGGGGTCTGCCACGGAGTGAGGCCCCTTAACTTAGCCCGATCAATGATTCCTGAGATCAGACACAGAGGGAAGTTCCTTCCGCACCGTCCCATTACACAATCACGGGGTCGGACCCTGAATGAGCTATCTCCACACATTCTCATGACACACACTCTGGGTCAGACACGTAGTACAGCTCCTTCTACACAGTCCCATCACACACACACACTTTGTCAACACAGAGTGAATCTCCATCCACCCCGTACCATGACAAACTCTCGGGGTCAGACACAGAGAGAAGTTCCCTCCTCACTTTCCCATCAATCATACTCGATATCAGACACAGACTGAAGTTCCCTCCACACCTTCCATTCGCACACTTCCGAGATAAGACACAGAGTACAGCTCTTTCCAAACCGTACCAGCACACACACCCGGGGTCAGACACACAGTGAATCTCCCTTCACACTGTCCCATCACCCACTGCCTAACTCAGACGCAGAGTGGAGCTCCCTCCACACCGTCCAATCACACAATCCCGAGATCAGAGACAGAGTGAATCTCCCTCCCTCTGTCTCTCTGCCCCACTCACCTCGGGAAGGTGACCGTGAGTCTGTTTTTGTGAACGTCATATCCATGTAATTCTTTCTGTCGTCCATCCTGTCGAGGATTCGCTGCGTTCTGAGCTCAGAAAGCGGAAGCAACCATTGTCAGAGGAAGCTCGTGTTGACACTTAGGTCAGACCGACACCAGCGTGCACCAGAGAAAGGGCTGATAAAGAGAGAGGCCGAGAGCAGGCAGAGGAAGTGCCGGGCAGCAGGGGAGATGGATTGTGTGTGAGCGGTTGGAACCTCTTCTCACCGGGCGAATAGTATCCCATCCACCGACCCTCACCCGCAGTTGGTTTCGGTTTTAGTTGTCGGACCCTCCCACTGCTCTACTCACCGCTGGAGATTCAGACCCTCTGTGCGTGAGAAACCACGGCCCCAGAATAAATACCCAACACCCACCGAAGTGAGCGAACCCTCTCCTTCCGAGTGAAATGAACAACTCATTTGAGTCTCTCTCTCAATTCTACACCAAATTTACACCACAAGAACTTGCCAACAACAGACTGCCATTTTTGGACCATATAACGCTCATCAAATAAACTGGGCATGCAGCTGTTGAGGTTTACAGGAAACCAACGCACGCTGATCGGTGTCTACGTCTTCACTCTCGTCTCCAATTCGAAAACAACTTGGGGGTTATCAGATTCTCAGAGAAGTCTTGAAAGCGTGCGGCTACACTGACGGGGCCTTGACCAGACCATTATCTCCCTATTGATCTCCCATGAATGGCTCTAACACGCTTCAATTTCGCAGCTCTCTCCCCAACCCTCCCTAAGCCTTTCTCTCTCCTTTCCAACGTCACTGAGCCTTCTCTTTCTGTCTCCCCACCTTCGGAACCAAACTCTCTCTCTTCCCACTGTCTGCCGGTCAAACTGAGTTTTCACCTCACGGAATTGTGACTGGGACATTCCAAGTAAAGGCGCGGCCCGCTGGACTGCCGGGATCGGTTACAATTCTTCACAGTAAGTAAGGGCGGAGGCGAAAAGAGAAGTGGGGTTGGAAATTTGGAAATGGGGGTGGGGTGGTGTGGGTGGCGATGTGCTGGAGAGGCTGTGTGTCTGTGTGTGTGTGTGTGTGTGTGTGCGTGTAAGACAGAGAGACAGAAGGAGAGAGAAAGAGAGAGAGAAAGAAAGAGAGAGAGAGAGAGAGAGAGAGAGAGAGAGAGAGAGAGAGAGAGAGAGAGAGAGAGAGAGAGAGAGAGAGAGAGCATCGGCAGAACAAGCATTCAAGCATTCCCGGAGTCAGAAACAGAGAACAGCAGAACAGCTCCTTCCAACTTAAATCACATACTCCCTGGATCAGACAAAGAGTGAAGCTCCCTCCGCACCATCCCATCACACACTCCCGGGATCAGACACAGAGTGAAGCTCCCTCCACACCGCCCCATTACACACTTCTGGGGTCAGATATAGCGTGTAGCTCTCTCCACACCGACCCATCACACACTCCTGGGGTCAGACACAGAGTGAAGCTCCTTTCATCCCGTCCCATCACACACTCCCAGGGTCAGACACAGAGTGAAGCTCCTTTCACCCCGTACCATCCCACACTCCAGGGATCAGACAGAGAGTGAATCTCCCTCCACACCGCCCCATCACACACTCCTGGGGTCAGACATAGCGTGAAGCTCTCTCCACACCGACCCATCACACACTCCTGGGGTCAGACA
Source organism: Mobula birostris (assembly GCF_030028105.1). Lineage (NCBI taxonomy): Eukaryota > Metazoa > Chordata > Chondrichthyes > Myliobatiformes > Myliobatidae > Mobula > Mobula birostris. The sequence continues at coordinate 101,811,218 of NC_092382.1, forward strand.
CACAGTGAAGCTCCTTTCATCCCGTCCCATCACACACTCCCAGGGTCAGAGACAGAGTGAAGCTCCTTTCACCCTGTACCATCACACACTCCCGGGATCAGACAGAGGATGACGCTTCCTCCTCACGATCCCATCACACACTCCCGTGGTCACACACAGAGTTAATATCGCTCCACACCGTCGCATCTCACACTGCCGGGATCAGATACAGCCTGAAGCTCCCTCCATACCGACCAATCGCCCTCTCGCGGGGTTAAATACGGAGTGACGCTTACTCCATCCCATCACATCACACTCTCCCGGGGTCAGACACAGAATAAAACGCCCTCCACACTGCCCCATCACACACTCCTGGGTCAGACACTGTATTCAGCTCCGTCCACACCGTCCCATGACACACTCCCGGGGTGAGAGACAGAAGGATGCTCCATCCACACCATCTCATCACACACTCCCGGGGACAGTCACAGATTGATGCTCCCTGCACACGATCATATCACCAACTCCTGTGGTCATACACAGAGTCAAGATCCTTCCACACCGTCTACTCACAGACTCTTCGGTCAGATCCAGAGTGAAGCTTCCTTCATGCCGTGCCATTACACACTCCCGGGGTCAGACACAGAGTGTTTCCCACTCCGCACCGTTGCATCACACACTCCCGGGGTCTGACACAGACTGAAGCTCCCTTCACAGCATCGAAACACAAACACACGTGGTCAGACACTGAGTGAAGTTCCCTCCACGCCATCCGGAGTCGGACTCAGAATGAGCTATTTCCACACAGTCTCATGACACATACTCTTGGTCAGACATAAAGTGCAGCTGTCTCCACACAGCCCCCTATCACACACCCTTTGTCAGGCACAGAGTGAATCTCCCTCCAAATCGTCCCATGACAAACTCGCAGGATCAGTCACAGAGTTTAGCTCCCTCCACACCGTCCCATCACACACTCCCGGGGTCAGACACAGAGTGAATCTCCCTCCACACCGTCCCATCAGACACTCCCGGGGTCAGCACAGAGAGAAGCTCCCTCCACACCGTGGAGAATGAGGCAAGGTTGGATGAGGTCGAAGAGGGAGAAATGGGTGACTGGGGACGGAAAGGGGGAGCCGGGAGAAAGGGGTCAGGGTCACATTTAGGAGAATGCGTATAGAGAGTTGGAAAACAGCGGGAGATTTTTGAACGGGAATTAGTGGTGAGAGGGGGAAAGCCGAGGGCGAGCTGATGGGGTAAAGAAAGAGAGAGAGAGAGAGGGACATAGATGGGCCGAAGAGTATGAGAGGAAGGAGAGAGAGTGCTACAGAGAGGAAGAAGGGATGCAGGGCAGGGACGTTGGAGGGAGATAGAAAGAGATTGGAGGGAGAATGTAGTGGAAGAAGGGGATTAGTGAAGGATGCACTGACTGAAGAAGGAGTGAAAGACGGAGGGTTATGTGTCACTCATGCAGAGTCTCTATTGTCCGGGAGAATTGTATCCCCTCCACCCAACCTCCCCCGGCCCTCACCCGCGGTTGGTTCCGGGTTTGATCGTCAGACACCAGCCCCCACCCCCACCCCACCCCCGCCACTCTTCTGCTCATCGCCGGGGATTCAGACCCTCTGTGCGCGAGAAACCACAGCCCCAGGGTAAACAGCCAACACCCACCGAAGTAAGCGAGCCCAGTCCCTCCGAGTGAAATAAACAACTCCTTTGAGTCTCTCTCTCAAATCTACACCAAATTTACAACAGAAGAAGTTGCGAAAAAACAAACTGCCCTTTTTCGGTCAATGTAGTGCTTATCAAAGAAACTGGACATGCAGCTGTTGAGGTTTACAGGAAACCAACGCACGCTGATCTGTATCTGCGTCTTCACTCTCGTCTCCAATTCGAAAACAAGTTGCGGGTTATCAGCTTTTCAGAGAAGTGTGGAAAGCGTGCGGCTACACGAACGGGGCCTTTATCAGACCACTATCTCCTATGAATGTCACTCACACGCTTCAAATTCACAGCCCTCTCTCCCTCTCTCACCCTCCCTCAGCCTTTCCATCTCACCCCACCCTCAATGAGCCTTCACTGTCTGTCTCCGCACCCTCTCATCCTCACTCTCTTCTCGTCCCACTCTGTCCCGCTCACACTGAGCTTTCACCTCACGGAAATGTGACTGGGAAACTTCCAGGAAATGCGCCGCCCGCTGCACTGCGGGGGTCGGTTACATTCTCCGCAGTAAGTAAGGGCGGAGGCGAAAGGAGAATGAGAGGGGGGCTTTGGAAATGGGGGTGGTAGTGAGGTTGGCGATACGCTGGAGCGGCTGTGTGTGTGTGTGTGTGTGTGTGTGTGTGTGTGTGTGTGTGTGTGTGTGTGTGTATGTATGTGTGTGTGTGTGTGTATGTGTGTGTGTGTGTGTGTGTGTGGGTGTATGTGTGTGTGTGTGTGTGTGTGTGTGTGTGTGTGTGTGTGTAAGAGAGAGAGAGAGAGAGGGGAGAGAGAGAAAGTGAGAGATTAACAGATTAAGGTGAGTGGATAAAGGGAGGGAGAGACAGAGAAAGGAACACACACACACACACACACACACACACACACACACACAACAAACACACACACACACACACACACACACACAACAAACACCCATGGAGTCAGAAACATTGAAATAGAGAACAGCAGAACAGCTCCTTCCAACCGTCCCATCACACACTGCCGGAATCAGACACAGAATGAATCTCCCTCCATACTGTCCCATCACACACTCCTGTGATCAGACAGAGAGTGAATCTTCCTCCACACCGTTCCATCACACACTCCTGGGGTCAGACACACAGTGAATCTCCCTCCACACCGTCCCATCACACACCCCCGGGGTCAGACACAGAGTGAATCTCCCTCCATACCGTCCCATCACAACTCCCGGATTCAGACACAGAGTGAATCTCCCTCCACCCCTTCCCATCACACACTCTCGGGGTCAGACACAGAGTGAATCTCCCTCCGCACCGTCCCATCACACACTCCCGGGGTCAGGCACAGAGTGAATCTCCCTCCACACCGTCCTATCACACAGTCCTGGGATCAGACACAGAGTGAGTCTCCCTCCACCCCTTCCCATCACACACTCCGGGGGTCAGACACAGAATGAATCTCCCTCCATACTGTCCCATCACACACTCCTGGGATCAGACAGAGAGTGAATCTTCCTCCACACCGACGCAGCACACTCTCCCGGGGTCTGACACAGACTGAAGCTCCCTTCACAGAATCGAAACACAAACCCCCGGGATCAGACACAGAGTGAAGCTCCCTCCGCACTGTCCCATCACATACTCCCGGGAAAAGACACAGAGTGAAACTCCCTCAGCACCTTCCCATCACACACTTCTGGGGTCAGACACAGAGTGAAGCTCCTTTTCACCCCGTACCATCACACACTCCCGGGATCAGACAGAGGGTGACACTCCCTCCTCACGGTCTCATTACACACTCCCGCCGTCACACACAGATCGAATCCCGCTTCACACCGTCCCATCTCACACTGCCAGGATCAGATACAGAGTGAAGCTCCCTCCACACCAACCAATCGCCCACTCGCGGGGTTAAACACGGAGTGACGTTTACTCCACACCATCCCATCACACTCTCCCCTAGTCAGGTAGAGAATAAAACGACATCCACACCGTCCCATGACACACTCTCGGGTCAGAAACAGTATTAAGCTCCGTCCACACCGTCCCATGACACACTCCCGTGGTGAGAGACAGAAGGATGCTCCATCCAGGCCGTCTCATCACAAACTCCCGTGGTCAGACACAGAGTCAAGATCCTTCCACACCGTCCACTCACAGTCTCTTCGGTCAGACACAGAATAAAGACCCTCCATATCGTCCAATTACACTCTCCAGGGGTCAGACACAGAGTGAAGCTCTCTCCACACCGTCCCATCACACACTGCCGTTGTCAGACACAGAGTGATGCTCCCTCCGCACCGTTGCATCACACACTCCCTGGGTCAGACACAGAGTGAATCTCCCTACACACCGTCCCATCACACACTCCCGGGGTTAGACACAGAGTGAATCTCCCTCCGCACCGTCCCATCACACACTACCGGGGTCAGACACAGAGTGAATCTCCCCCACACCGTTCCATCACACACTCCCGTTATCAGACACAGAGTGAATCTCCCTCCACACCGTCCCATCACACACTCCCGTTGTCAGACACAGAGTGAATCTCCCTCCACACCGTCCCATCACACACTCCCGTTGTCAGACACAGAGTGATGCTCCCTCCGCACCGTCCCATCACACACTCCCGTTATCAGACACAGAGTGAATCTCCCTCCACACCGTCCCGTCACACACTCCCGGGGTCTGACACAGGGCGAAGCTCTCTCCACACCGTCCCATCACACACTCCCGTTGTTAGACACAGAGTGATGCTCCCTCCGCACCGTTGCATCACACACTCCCGGGGTCTGACACAGACTGAAGCTCCCTTCACAGCATCGAAACACAAGCACACGGGGTCAGACACAGAGTGCAGTTCCCTCCACGCCGTCCCGGATTCGGACTCAGAATGAACTCATCTCCACACAGTTTCATGACACATACTCGTGGTCAGACATAAAGTGCAGCTCTCTCCACACAGACCCATATCACACACCCTTTGTCAGGCACAGAGTGAATCTCCCTCCAAAACGTCCCATCACACACTCCCGGGTCAGAAACATTACTAAGCTCCGTCCAGACTGTCCCATGACACACTCCCGTGGTCAGAGACAGAAGAAAGCTCCATCCACACCGTCTCATTATACACTCCCGGGGACAGTCACAGATTGAAGGTCCCTGCACACGATCATATCACAAATTCTCGTGGTCAGATACAGAGTAAAAATCCTTCCACACCGTCTACTGACAGACTCGTCGGTCAGACACAGAGTGAAGCTCCCTCCACACCGTCCCATCACATACTCCCGGGCCCAGACATGGAGTGAAGCTTCCTCCACAGCATCTTGTCCCTCACACCCGAGGTCAAACACAAGGTGACTCTCCCTCCACAGCATCCCATTACACACTCCAGGGACAGACACATAGTGAAGCTCCCCTCCATACCGTCCCGACACTCACACGCGAGATCAGACACAGGGTGAAGCTCCCTCCGCACCGTCCATTCGCACACTCCAGGGGTCAGGCAGAGAGTAACGTTCCCTCCGCACCGACCATTTGTACAGTCAAGGGGTCAGACACAGAGCAAAGCTACATCAACACCGTCCCATCACACACCCCCGGGGTCAGACACAGACTGAATCTCCCTCCACACCGTCCCATCACACACCCCCGGGGTCAGGCACAGAGTAAAGCTACATCAACACCGTCCCATCACACACCCCCGGGGTCAGACACAGAGTGAATCTCCTTCCACACTGTCCCATCACACACTCCGGGGGTCAGACACAAAGTGAGTTTCCCTGCACACCGTCCCATCACACATCCCCGGGGTCAGACACAAAGTAAAGCTACATCAACACCGTCCCATCACACACCCCCGGGGTCAGACACAGACTGAATCTCCCTCCACACCGTCCCATCACACACCCCCGGGGTCAGGCACAGAGTAAAGCTACATCAACACCGTCCCATCACACACCCCCGGGGTCAGACACAGACTGAATCTCCCTCCACACCGTCCCATCACACACCCCCGGGGTCAGGCACAGAGTAAAGCTACATCAACACCGTCCCATCACACACCCCCGGGGTCAGACACAGAGTGAATCTCCTTCCACACTGTCCCATCACACACTCCGGGGGTCAGACACAAAGTGAGTTTCCCTGCACACCGTCCCATCACACATCCCCGGGGTCAGACACAAAGTAAAGCTACATCAACACCGTCCCATCACACACCCCCGGGGTCAGACACAGAGTGAAACTCCCTCCCTCTGTCTCTCTGCACCACTCACGTCGGGAAGCAGTCCATGAGTCCATTTTCGTGAAAGTTACAGTCAAGTAAGTCTTGCTGTCGTCCATCCTGTCGAGGATTCTCTGCGTTCTGAGCTCAGAAAAGGGAAACAACCGTTGTCAGAGGAAGCCGGCGTTGACACGGGGTCAGTCCGACACCAGCCAGCAAACACCAGATGAAGGGCTGATAAAGAGAGAGGCCGAGAACAGGGGAAGCAAGTGCAGGGCTGGACGAAGACTGAGGGTTTGAGAATGTATGTTGTCGAGAGGTGAGAGATGTGGGGGGAGGAGTTGTGAGAGAGGGGAGAAAGAGGTGTAGTGGAGAATGAAGGAAGATTGGAGGAGGTCGGAGAGGGAGAAATGGGTGACTGGGGACAGAAAGGGGGAGCAGGGAGAAAGGGAGCAGGGTCACATGTAGGAGAATGCTTATAGAGAGTTGGATAACAGCGGGAGATTTTTGAAAGGGAATTAGTGGTGAGAGGGGGAAAGCCGAGAGCGAGCTGATGGGGTAAGAGAAAGAGAGAGAGAGAGAGAGACATAGATGGGGCGAAGAGTATGAGAGGAAGGAGAGAGAGTGCTACAGAGAGGGAGAAGGTATGCAGGGCAGGGACGTTGGAGGGAGATACAGAGATTGGAGGGAGAATGTAGTGGAAGAAGGGGATTAGTGAGGGAATGAATGAGTGGAGAAGGAGTGAAAGATGGAGGGATATGTGTCACTTATGCAGAGTCTGGGAGAATTGTATCCCCTCCACCCAACCTCCCCCAGCCCCTACCCGCGGTTGGTTCCGGGTTTGATGGTCGGACACATTCCCCCCACCCCCGCCACTGCTCTGCTCATCGCCGGGGATTCAGACCCTCTGTGCGCGAGAAACCACAGCCCCAGGGTAAACAGCCAACACCCACCGAAGTAAGCGAGCCCAGTCCCTCGTAGTGAAATAAACAACTCCTTTGAGTCCCTCACTCAAATCTACACCGAATTTACAACAGAAGGAGTTGCGAAAAACAAACTGCCCTTTTTCGGTAAATGTAATGCTTATCAAAGAAACTGGACATGCAGCTGTTGAGGTTTACAGGAAACCAACGCACGCTGATCCGTATCTGCGTCTTCACTCTCGTCTCCAATTCGAAAACAAGTTGTGGGTTATCAGCTTTTCAGAGAAGCGTGGAAAGCGTGCGGCTACACGAACGGGGCCTTTATCAGACCACTATCTCCTATGAATGTCACTCACACGCTTCAAATTCGCAGCCCTCTCTCTCTCACCCTCCCTAACCGTTTCTATCTCACCCCCACCCTCAGTGAGCCTTCACTTTCTGTCTCCGCACCCTCTCGACCCCACACTCTTCTCGTCCCACACTGTCCTGCTCACCCTGAGATTTCACCTCACGGAAATATGACTGGGACGTTTCCAGTAAAGGACCCGTCCGCTGGACTGCCGGGATCGGTTACATGCTCCGCTGTAAGTAAGGGCGGAGGGGAAAGGAAAAGCGGGGGCTTTGGAAATGGGGGTGGTAGTGAGTTTGGCGAAGTGCTGGAGAGGCTGTGTGTGTGTGTGTGCATGTCTGTGTATCTGTGTCTGAGTGTGCCTGTGTGCGTGTTTGTGTGTGTGTGTGTGTGTGTGTGTGTGTGTGTGTGTGTGTGTGTCTGTGTCTGTGTCTGTGTCTGTGTATGTGTGTGTGTGAGAGAGAGCGGAGAGAAGGAAAAGGAGAGATTAACAAATTAAGGTGAGTGGATAAAGGGAGTGAGAGACAGAGAAAGGAACACACACACACACACACACACACACACACACACACACACACACACACACAAACACACACACACCAAACACCCACGGAGTCAGAAACATTGAAGCAAAGAGCAGCTCCTTCCAACCGTCCGATCACACACTCCCGGGGTCAGACACAGAGTGAAACTCCCTCCACACCTTCCCATCACACACTCCCGGGGTCAGACACAGAGTAAATCTCCCTCCACACCGTCCCATCACACACTCCCGGGGTCAGACACACAGTGAATCTCCCTCCTCACCGGCGTATCACACACTGCCGGGGTCAGACACACTGTGAATCTCCCGCCTCCCCGTCCCATCACACACTGCCGGGGTCAGACACAGAGTGAATCTCCCTCCACACCGCCCCATCACACACACCCGAGTTCAGACACAGAATGAATCTCCCTCCACACCGTCCAATCACTCACTCTCGGGATCAAATACAGAGTGAAACTCCCTCCACTCGGATCCATCGCACACTCCCGGGGTCAGACACAGGCTGAATCTCCCACCTCACCGTCCCATTAAACACCCCCGGGGTCAGACACAGAGTGAATCTCCCTCCACACCGTCCCATCACACCCCCCCGGGATCAGAGACAGAGTGAATCTCCCTCCACAGCGTCCCACCACACACTCCCAAGGTCCGAAACACAGTGAATCTCCCTCCTAACCGTCTAATCACACACTCCCGGGGTAAGACACAGAGATAATCTCCCTCCACACCGTTTCATCACACACTCCCAGTGTCAAAGACACAGTGAATCTCCTTCCTCACCGGCCCATTACACACTCCCGGGGTCAGACACAAAGTGAATCTCCCTCCACACCGTCCCATCACACACTCCCGGGGTCAGACACAAAGTGAATCTCCGTCCGCACCGTCCCATCACGCACTCCCGGGGTCAGACACAAAGTGAATCTCCCTCCGCACCGTCCCATCACACACTCCCGGGGTCAGACACAGAGTGAATCTCCCTCCACACCGTCCCATCACACACTCTCAGGATTAGACACAGTGTGAAATTCCCTCCACAGCGTCCAATCACACACTCCCAAGGTCAGACACACAGTGAATCTCCCTCCACACCGTCCCATCACACAATCCCGTGGTCAGACACAGAACGAATCTCCCTCCACACCGTTCCATCACACACACCCGGGGTCAGACACAGAGTGAATCTCCCTCCACAGCGTCCCATCACACACTCCCGAGGTCAGACACAGAGTGAATCACCCTCCACACCTTCCCATCACAGACGCCTGGGGTCAAACACAGTGTGAATCTCCCTTCACACCGTCCAATCACACACTCTCGGGGTCAGACACACAGTGATTCTCCCTCCTCACCGTCCCATCGCACACTCCCAGGGTCAGACGCTGACTGAATCTCCCTCCACACCGCCCCGTCACACTCTCCCGGGGTCAGACACAGAGTCGATCTCCCTCCACACCGTCCGATCACACACTCCCGGGGTCAGACACAGAGTGAATCTCCCTCCACACCGTTCCATCACACACCCCCGCGGTCAGACACAGAGAGAATCTCCCTCCACACCGTCTAATCACACACTCCCGGGGTCAGACACAGAGTGAATCTCCCTCCACACCGTCCCATCACACACTCCCGGAGTCAGACACAGAGTGAATCTCCCTCCCACAGTCCCATAACACACTCCCTAGGTCATACAGAGATTGAAGCACTCTCCACAACGGCCCATGACTCACTCTCAGGGACAGACATATAGTGAATCTCCCTCCACACCGTCCCATCACACACTCCCGGGGTCAGACACAGAGTGAATCTCCCTCCTCACCGTCTTATCACACACTCCCAGCGTCAGACACACAGTGAATCTCCATCCACACCGTCCCATCACACACTCCCGTGGTCAGACACAGGGTGAATCTCCCTCCACACCGTCCCATCACTCAATCCCGGGCTCAGACACAGAGTGAATCTTCCTCCTCACCGTCCCATCACACACTCCCGGGGTCAGACACAGAGTGAATCTCCCTCCTCATCGTCCCATCACACACTCCCGGGGTCAAACACAGAGTTCATATCCCTCCACACTGTCCCATCACACACAGTCCCTGAGTCAGACACAAAGTGACGCTCCTTCCTCGGTATCCCATTACACGCACCCTGCTTGAGACATAGAGTGCAGTTCCCTCTGCACCATCCCATCACACTCTCCAGAGGTCAGACACAGACTGAAACTTCCTCCACACTGTCCCATGACACACTATGTGTTAAGAAACAGAACGGATCTCAGTCTCTGTCCACTGAGCCGCTCACCAGTCAGCAGCTGCTCAGAACCGAGAGATCAATATCCGATTGTAGGGAGGAGTTGTAACACCAGACATCAACTCTTCTCACAATTCCATGTGGAGCGAGGGGGAATGACGGAGCCGATGTGGCTGTATGGCTGAGGTGGGACGCGGGGAATGGGTATCGGGGAGGGAGGGGGTGACGGAGAAGGGAAAAGCGGTGTATGTTGAAGCGGTTGAAGGAGACGGAGAGTGCTGCAGGTGAGGGATAGAGTGACGTAAGTGGGGACAGCTGCAGCGGCAGGTGGAGTGTCCGAGGACATCTTCGACCCCTCTCTGTTGCAGTCGGAATTCCCCACCTGTTTCAAAAGGGTGAAAATCTCACCAGTGCCTGAGAAGAGTACGGTGAGCTGCCTCAACAACAAATGCCCAGTGACCCTCACAGCTACTGTGATTAAGTGGTTTGAGAGGCTGGTCATACCCGCAGTCAAGTCCTTCTACAGCAAGGTCGTGGAGCAGCTGCAATTTTCCGAACATCACAAAAGGACTGCAGATAATGCAATCTCATTTCCTCTACCCTGGCCCTGCACCATCTGGGCAATACAACGCCAATGTCAGGCTGCTGCTGACTGACAAAAGCTCGGCGTTCAGCAGAATCATCCCCTCATTTCTACTCCTCAAGCTCCAGGTGTTGGGCCTGTGTACCTCCCTCTGTCACTGGATGATGGACATCCTCATCGGAAACCTCAGTCACTGCAGATCGGCAGTGACGTCACCGATCTACAGGTCGGGTTGGGGAAGCAGCGAGGCTACAGAAGGGTTCAGGGAGATTGAGCGAATGGGCAAAGAAGCGGCGGGTGTTTCACAGTGTCGGGATGTGTATGGTCGTGTACTTTGGTACAGGAAATAAAGACATAGACTAATATATAAATGGAGAGGAAATTCAAACATCTGAGGCGCAAAGGGAATTGGGAAACCTCACGCAGGATGGCCTAAAGTTTAATTTACAGGTGGCGTCGGTTTTGAGGAGAGTAAAAACAATGTCAGCATTCTTGTCAGGAGGATTAGAATATGAAAGCAAGAATGTAGCGTTGACACTTTAGAAAGCTCTGGTTAGGCTTCACTTGGAGTACTGTGAGCGGTTCTGGGTCCCTCATTTACCCTGACCAGATGTGCTTGCATTGGGAAGGGTTGAAACGAGGTACACGAAAATGATTCCTGGATTTGACATGTTTGACAAATCTTACCGAAATTTTTGAGAAGATTACTTGGAAAGGTGAGGATGGGAAATGGGAAGATGTTGTCTATATGGACTTCAGTTAGGCCTTTGACAAGGATCCACACGGACGGCCTGGTACATTTATAGGTACCAATGACATAGTTAGGAAAAGGAAAGAGGTCCTGAAAGGTGAATAAAGGGAATTAGGAAGGGAGTTGAGAGAAGGAACGCAAAGGTAGGAATCTCGGGATTACTTCCTGTGCCACGTGACAGTGAGAGTAGGAATGAAATGAGGTGGAGGATAAATGCGGGGCTGAGAGATTGGAACAGGCGGCAGGAATTCAAGTTTATGGATCATTGGGACCTATTTTGGTGCAGGCGTGACCTGTAGAAAAAGGACGGGTTGCACTTGAATCCTGGGGGGGCAATATCCAGGCGGGGAGATTTGCGAAAGGGAACTGATGAGACTATAATCTGGAATGGATGGTGGGTAGAAATCAAATTAAAGAGACTATGAGAGAGCAGATTAGTTCACACATAGAGAAAGCTAGTAGACAGTGCCTGAGGGTGGATAGACAGGGGACAGAGAATGACAGCACACAGAGCGAAGATGTAGGAAAGAAGGAAGAAAAAGATAACAAAGGTGTTTGCTCCATTAGGAATAAACAGAGAATAAGAGGTGGAGACTTTCTTAAATACATCTATTTTAATGATAGGAGCATTGTAAGGAAGGTGGATGAGCTTAGATCATGGGTTGATACCTGAAAATATGATGGTGTAGCTATTAGTGAAACATGGTTGCAGGAGGGGTGTGATTGGCAACTAACTATTCCTGGATTTCATTGCTTCAGGTGTGATAGAATCGGAGGGGCAAGAGGGGGAGGTGTTGCATTGCTTGTGAGAGAAAATATAACAGCGGTGCTTTGGCGGGACAGATTGGAGGACTCGTCTAGGGAGGCTATTTGGGTGGAATTGAAGAAATGGAAAGGTGCTTTGACGCTTATAGGGGTGTATGCTAGACCAACTAATGGGGAGCGAGAATTGGAGGAGCAAATTTGTAAGGAGATGGCAGATAATGTCGCAAGCACAGGCTTGTGATTGTGAGAGATTTTAATATTCCACACATAGACAGGGAAGTCCATTCTGTAAAAGGGCTGGATGGTTTGGAGTTCGTAAAATGTGTGCAAGATAATTTTCTGCTGCAATATATAGAGGTACCAACTAGAGAAGGGGCAGTGTTGGATCTCCTGTTAGGGAATGAGATAGGGCAGGTGACGAAGGTATGTATTGGGAGCACTTCGGGTACAGTGATCACAACGCTATCAGTTTCAATATAATTATGGAGAAGGACAGGACTGGACCCAGGGATGAGATTTATGCTTGGAGAAAGGCTAACTTTGAGGAGATCCGAAAGGATTCAGAAGGAGTGGATTGGGACAATTTGTTTTATGGGAAGAATGGAATAAATAAATGGATGTCATTTAAAGGTGAAATTTTGAGTGTACAGAATCTTTATGTCCCTGTTAGGTTGAAAGGAAAGGCTAAAAGTATGAGAGAGCCATGGTTTTCAAGGGATATTTGAAACTCGGTTCGGAAAATGAGAGATATCTGCAATAAATATAGGCAGAATGGAGTAAATGAGGTGCTCCAGAAATATAAAGAATGTATAAAGAATCGTAAGACAGAAATGAGAAGAGCTAGAAGATGATATAAGGTTGCTTTGGCAAGTAAGGTGAAAATAAATCCAAAGGGTTTCTACCGTTATGTTAATAGCAAAAGGATAGTGAAAGATAAAATCAGTCCCGTAGAAAATCAGAGTGGACAGCTATGTGTGGAGCCAGAAGAGTTGGGGGGAGATTCTGAACAATTTAGTTTGTTCGGTATTCACAAAGGAAAATAATATTGAATTGGGTAAGATAAGGGAAAAAGGTAGGGATGTTACGGAAACTATGATGATTAAGGAACAGGAACTACAGGAGCTTCTAAGGAATATAAAAGTGAATAAGTCTCCGGGTCCTGACAGGATATACCCTAGGACTTTGAGGAATGTTGGTGTGGAAATAGCAGGGGCTCTGACAAAAATATTTCGAATTTCATTAAAAACGTGGATGGTGCCGGAGAATTGGCGTATTGCTCATGTTGTTTCATTTTTTAAGCAGGGTGCTCAGAGTAAGCCTTGAAGTTATCGGCCTGTGAGTTTGGCGTCAGTGGTGGGTAAATTGATGGTAAATATTCTTAGGGATGGTATATATAATTATCTGGATAGATGGTCTGATTAGGAACAGTCAACGTAGATTAGTGCGTAGAAGGTCATGTTTGACAAATGTTATTGAATTTTTGAAGTTACGACGAACGTTGACGATGGTAAAGCGGTGGATGTTTTCTATATGGACTTTTGTAAGGCCTTTGACAAGGTCCCACACGGAAGGTTGGTTAAGAAGGTAAAATCGTTTGGTATTAATATTGAAGTAGTAAAATAAATTCAGCAGTGGCTGTATAGGAGACGCCAAAGAGTGGCGGAGGTTAACTGTTTGTCAGATTGGCGGCCGGTGACTAGTGGTTTGCCTCAGGGATCTGTACTGAGACCAGTGAGACTCAGAGAGTGGTAACTGTGTGGAAGGGATTCCTGCAGAAGTGGTTGAAGCTGGTTGGATGTTGTCATTAAAAGTTAAATTGGACAGCTCGACGTACAGGAAAGGGATGGGGGGTTTTGGGACGAGTGCAGGTCTGTGGGACGAGATGACAGTAAGAGTTCAGCATGGACCAGAAGGGCCGAGATGGCCTTTTCCATGCTGTAAGTGTTATATGGTTATGTGCTTTTATGAGTGGAACGCTTATCAAATCAGTAGCGTTTGATGAATGAAACTCAGAGAAATGAGGGCGGTGGGTGATGGGAGGTGTTGTTGAAACCGATCGAATCTTTAAAGGCCTCGTTAAAGTAGATGTGGAGAGAAGGTTCCCCGTGACGGGACTGTCGAAGACCAGCGGACCTACATGGGAATGGAAGTCCGTCCTTTGAGAAAGAGATTGGGAGGAATTTATTTCGCCAGAGTATGGTTAGTCTGTGGAATGGGTTTTACAGGCGTCTGTGGAGGCCGATATTAGATATATTGAATGTTGACTGCTTCTGGATTAGTCAGGGTATGAAACAATACAGTGAAAATACTGGAGATTGCGGCTGAGAGGAAATTGATCAGACATGATGAATGGTGCAGTAGACTCGATTGGCCAAATGGCCTATCACTGCTCCCATATCTTAAGGAATAATTTTAAGCTGCAGTGTTGCTGGGTGTCACCGTCTCAGTGGATCTGTCCTGGGCACAACACATTTCATGCAAACACGAAGGACGTGTCATGTTCCCGACTGAACAGCGCCAGACTTCGAAGCGTCAGCAGGCCCATTCCCCGGAATGTGGTTAGCTACCCTTTCGCTTTCAGGCACAGACTGCCAATTATTTCCCGTCAAAATTGTTTAATGGCAAATCTGTCGTAGGCGTCACCATGCTGAGCACTCAGTGCTCAACCGAAGGAGATCCATTTTGGAGGACTAATTTTGTGATTTAATCTTTGGATTTCTTTACTGTCGTCTTGTTTGTTTCGAGTCTGAGTTTCAGTGTACTTCCGACCATTCTCTACACTTCCTATCACCACCACATACCTCTCGTTACAGAAGTAATTACAACGTTAGCAGTTTGAGAGGATTTGGGCTCAAATGGATCAAGTGATCGCCGGGACTTATTGCATCGCCGCCTGTTGTGCAGGCTGCAACGCACAAGGTCCTCAGAGGCGGCAGAGGGATGTAAACTCAGCCAGCTCCAACAAGGGCAGAACACTCCCCAGCATCGAGGACATCTTCAAGATGCCATGCCTCCAGAAGGTAGTATCCATCACAGAGTCCCTCACCCCGGGACAACCTCCCTGTTCGTTTCTGTCACCAGGGATGAGGCACAGGATCCGGAAAACTCAACGATTCAGGAACACCTTCTTCCCCTCCGGCATCATATTTTTGAACGCATGAGCACCACTTCGACATTTTAGAGGTACTTATTACACCTTACATTAACTTTACATCTTTGCGCTGTACAGATCGTGCAAGAATACAAATCTCAGGGCTGATAACTCGCAGATGATAAGTCAGGTGGCAAATATAGGAAACAGTCTTGATGCTGGCAGGGGGAGACAGGAACGTGAGGGGAAGGAAAATGGGGATGAGATAGGGGGAGGTGGCACGGGAGGAGTTATCAGAGAGAGCGAGTTCGGAGGGGCGAGGGTAAAGAGAGAGCGAGATGATGAGTAAGAGTGCCATAGGTGGGGAGATAGTAATTGGGTATGGGCGAGGAGCAGAGCGGATGGGTTTGTCAGAGTCGGGGATGCGAGCTGCAATTGGGGTAAGAGAATGGTGTCACTTGACTTAAGTCGGCCCCACGGGCTTCTGACAGAGATCCCGGATCTTTTCAGGAATATCCGCGCACAAGGGTGCAGGCTTCTCACAGATGAAACGGTGCTGATCATTTTTGCAACTGCTAAGCCAACCGGCGTTACATTCACTGCATTGGAACTTTCCAGCGTCCATCTTGTACACGACAGGAGAGCCCATTTTCCTATATTGGAGGGGTAAGCAATTTCAAAAGGTACAGCACAACTCTAGCAGGCAAACGTGTATCAGTCACCAAATTAATCCCACTGACTCAATCACTCCTCACTGACCGGTGTCAGATTTCAGAATGCTCCCATCTCCTCATCGACCGGTGTCAGTCCACAAAATACTCCCACTGACATAATATCTCCTCATCGACCGGTGTCTGCTTTGAAAATACTCCCACTAACTCGATGTCCACTCACTGACTGGTGTGAGTCCACAAAATACTCGCACTAACTCAATCTCTCCTCACCGACCGGTGTCAGTCCCCAAAATACTCCCACTGACTCAATCTGTCCTCACCGACCGGTGTCAGATCCCCAAAATACTCCCACTGACTCAATCTGTCCTCACCGACCGTTGTCAGTCCCCAAAATACTCCCACTGACACAATCTCTCCTCACCGACCGGTGTCAGTCCCCAAAATACTCCCACTGACTCAATCTGTCCTCACCGACCGGTGTCAGATCCCCAAAATGCTCCCACTGACTCAATCTGTCCTCACCGACCGGTGTCAGTCCCCAAAATACTCCCACTGACTCAATCACTCCTCACCGATCGGTGTCAGTCCCCAAAATACTCCCACTGACTCAATCTGTCCTCACCGACCGGTGTCAGTCCCCAAAATGCTCCCACTGACTCAATCACTCCTCACCGACCGGTGTCAGACCCCAAAATATTCCCACTGACTCAATCACTCCTCACCGACCGGTGTCAGTCCCCAAAATACTCCCACTGACACAATATCTCCTCACCGACCGGTGATATTCCCCATATTACTCCCACTGACTCAAGCTCTGCTCACCGACTGGTGTCAGATCCCAAAATATTCTCACTGACACAATCGCTCCACACTGACCGGTGTCTGTCCCAAAATATTCCCACTGACTCATTCTCTCCTCATCGACCGGTGTCCCTCCACAAAATACTCCCACTGACATAATATCTCCTCACCGACCTGTGTCTGCTTCGAAAATACTCCCACTAACTCGATGTCCACTCACCGACCGGTGTCAGTCCCCAAAATACTCCGACTGACTCAATCTGTCCTCACCGATCGGTGTCAGATCCCCAAAATACTCCCACTGACTCAATCTGTCCTCACCGACCGGTGTCAGTCCCCAAAATACTCCCATTGACTTAATCACTCCTCACCGACCGGTGTCAGTCCCCAAAATACTCCCACTGACTCAATCTGTCCTCACCGACCGGTGTCAGATCCCAAAATACTCCCACTGACTCAATCTGTCCTCACCGACCGGTGTCAGTCCCCAAAATACTCCCACTGACTCAATCTGTCCTCACCGACCGGTGTCAGTCCCCAAAATACCCCACTGACACAATCACTCCTCATCGACCGATGTCCCTCCACAAAATACTTCCACTGACACAATATCTCCTCACCGACCGGTGCTATTCCCCATATTACTCCCACTGACTCAAGCTCTGCTCACCGACTGGTGTCAGATCCCAAAATATTCTCCCTGACACAATCGCTCCACACTGACCGGTGTCTGTCCCAAAATATTCCCACTGACTCATTCTCTCCTCATCGACCGGTGTCCCTCCACAAAATACTCCCACTGACATAATATTCCTCACCGACCGGTGTCTGCTTCGAAAATACTCCCACTAACTCGATGTCCACTCACTGACCGGTGTGAGTCCACAAAATACTCGCACTAACTCAATCTCTCCTCACCGACCGGTGTCAGTCCCCAAAATACTCCCACTGACTCAATCTGTCCTCACCGATCGGTGTCAGATCCCCAAAATACTCCCACTGACTCAATCTGTCCTCACCGACCGGTGTCAGTCCCCAAAATACTCCCACTGACTTAATCACTCCTCACCGACCGGTGTCAGTCCCCAAAATACTCCCACTGACTCAATCTGTCCTCACCGACCGGTGTCAGATCCCAAAATACTCCCACTGACTCAATCTGTCCTCACCGACCGGTGTCAGTCCCCAAAATACCCCACTGACACAATCACTCCTCATCGACCGATGTCCCTCCACAAAATACTTCCACTGACACAATATCTCCTCACCGACCGGTGCTATTCCCCATATTACTCCCACTGACTCAAGCTCTGCTCACCGACTGGTGTCAGATCCCAAAATATTCTCCCTGACACAATCGCTCCACACTGACCGGTGTCTGTCCCAAAATATTCCCACTGACTCATTCTCTCCTCATCGACCGGTGTCCCTCCACAAAATACTCCCACTGACATAATATTCCTCACCGACCGGTGTCTGCTTCGAAAATACTCCCACTAACTCGATGTCCACTCACTGACCGGTGTGAGTCCACAAAATACTCGCACTAACTCAATCTCTTCTCACCGACCGGTGTCAGTCCCCAAAATACTCCCACTGAGTCAATCTGTCCTCACCGACCGATGTCAGTCCCCAAAATACTCCCACTGACTCAATCTGTCCTCACCGACCGGTGTCAGTCCCCAAAATACTCCCACTGACTCAATCTGTCCTCACCGACCGGTGTCAGTCCCCAAAATGCTCCCACTGACTCAATCACTCCTCACCGACCGGTGTCAGACCCCAAAATATTCCCACTGACTCAATCACTCCTCACCGACCGGTGTCAGTCCCCAAAATACTCCCACTGACACAATATCTCCTCACCGACCGGTGATATTCCCCATATTACTCCCACTGACTCAAGCTCTGCTCACCGACTGGTGTCAGATCCCAAAATATTCTCACTGACACAATCGCTCCACACTGACCGGTGTCTGTCCCAAAATATTCCCACTGACTCATTCTCTCCTCATCGACCGGTGTCCCTCCACAAAATACTCCCACTGACTCAATCTGTCCTCACCGACCGGTGTCAGACCCCAAAATACTCCGACTGACTCAATCTGTCCTCACCGACGGGTGTCAGTCCCCAAAATACTCCCACTGACGCAATCACTCCTCACCGAGCAGTGTTAGTCCCCAAAATACTCCCACTGACTCAATCACTCCTCACCGACCGGTGTCCCTCCACAAAATACTCCCACTGACTCAATCTCTCCTCACCGAACGGTGTCTGTCCCCAAAATACTCCCACTGACTCAATCTCTCCTCACCGAACGGTGTCTGTCCCCAAAATACTCCCACTGACTCAATCTCTCCTCACTGACTGGTGCTATTCCCCATATTACTTCACCTGACTCAAGCTCTGCTCACCGACTGGTGTCAGTCCCCAAAATAGTCCCACGGACTCTCTCTCTCCTACATACCTGTTCCCGTTTCCAAAATACTCTCAATGACCCCTTCTTCACAACCCTGTATCAGTCCCCAAATTATCTCTTGCCCAACGCTCTACCCACACAGCTTTATCAGTCCCCAAAATAACCTCACTCTCACACTTTCTCCCCACAGTACGATGTCATTCACCAAGTTACTCCCGGAACCCCAGCCTCTTCCCCACGACCCTCGCGTCCGTCCCAAAGATACTCCCACAGCCTCAGTCTCTCCACACAGAACGCTGTCAGTCCCCAAACAAACTCACTGCTCCACTGACCCCACAGCCCTGTCTTCTTCCCCAAAATACTCACACTGACACACTCTCTCTCTCCTGAGGCCGCATGACGGTCCCAAAATGCTTCCACTTCCCACTCTCACCCGTCAGCCCCGTGCTAGTCCCCAATATGACCCCACTGCCCAAACCTCTCCCTACAGATCTGTGTCAATCACGAACACGCTCCCACTTCCCACTCTCTTCTGACAGTCCACGTCAGCCCACAAATTGACCCAACTGCCTGGTCTATACCAACAGCCCGTGTCGGTCCCCAAACTAATCGCCTTGTCCAATCTACCCCTACGGACCCGTGTCGGTCGCCACTCCTTCTTCACAGTGGCTCTACCCAAATAGTCGCACTGAGGCATTTTTCTTGCCACAGATCTATGTCATTTCCCAAAACACTCCTCCTTTACACTTTCTTCCCGCAGACCGCGTCAGTCAGCAGTTAATCACACTGCCCACAAAATAGTCCTACTGCCTGACTCTCTCCCTAGAGACCTGTTTCTGTCACCAAAATATCCCCAGTGACCCACCCCTCACCACTCAATTGTGACAGTCCCGAAAAGTTCCCCGTACACCACTTCCCCCAGAGGCACGTGCCAGTCCCCAAAATTAATCCCACTGCCTAATCTCTCCCGAAAAACCTGCATGAACCCAAATCTCACCCCGCTTCACATGATCCAATCCAGTATGAGTCTCGTCGGCCGCGGAGAGCATTTTTGACAAAATTCTGTGAAAATCAATTGCTAAAATTAATAATTGAAATCCAGCACAATTTACGGAGCGTCACTCAGTGTCTGACCCCGGGGGTGTGTAATGGGACGGGGTGGAGGGAAATTCAGTTTGTGTCTGACAACGGGAGTCTTGATTATAAGGTCTGGATGAAGCTTTGCTCTGTGTCTGAAGGCGTGGTTCACAATGTGTCTGACCCCGGGAGTGTATGATGGAACGTTGCGGAGGGGAGCTTCACTCTGTGTCTGACCCGAGGAGTCTGTGCTGAAGGCAGTTTTACTCTGTGTCTGACTCAAGGATTGTGTGATTGGACAGTGTGGAGAAGATAACCACTATTTCTGACCCCGGGAGTGTGTGATGGGACGGTGCGGAGGGAGATTCACTCTGTGTCTGACACCGGGAGTGTGTGATGGGACGGTGTGGAGGGAGATTCGCTCTCTGTCTGACCCCGGGGAATGTGTGATAGGACGGTGTGGAGGAGATTTACTTTGTGTCTGATACCGAGAGTGTGTGATGGGACAGTGTGGAGGGAGTTTCACTCTGTGTCTGTTCTCCGGAGTGTGTGATGGGAAATTGCGGAGGGAGCTTCACTCTATCTGATCCCGGGACTGTATGATGAGACGGTGTGGAGGGAGATTCACACTATTTCTGACCCCGGGTGTGTGTGACGGGACGGTGTGGAGGGGATTTACTCAGTGTCTGACCCCGAGAGTGTGTGATGGGGCAGTGTGGAGGGCGTTTCGCTCTGTGTCTGTCCTCCAGAGTGTGTGATGGGAAGTTCCGGAAGGAGCTTCACTCTGTCTGACTCCGGGAGTGTGTGACGGTACAGTGTGGAGGAGATTACCACTCTTTCTGACCCCGGGTGTTTGTGATCGGACGGTGTGGAGGGAGCTTCACTCTATCTGTTCCCGGAAATGTGTGATGGGACAGTGCAGAGGGAGATTCACTCTGTTTATGACCCCGGGGAGTGTGTGATGGGACAGTGTGGAGGAAACTTCACTCTGTGTCTGAGCGCCAGAGCGTGTGATGGGACGGTGCGGAGGAAACTTCACTCTGTCTGACCCCGGGAGTCTGTGATGCCACAGTATGGAGGGAGATTCTCTTTGTGTATGACCCCTTGACTGTGTGACGGGAAGGTGCGGAGGTAGATCCACTCTGCGTCCGACAATGGAGTGTGTGCTGGGACGCTGTGTACAAAGATTCACACTGTGTCTGATCCCGATAGTGTGTGAAGGGGTGTTGCAGAGGGAGTTTCTGTCCGTGTCTTATCCCAGGAATGTGTGATGGGACAGTATGGAGGGATCTTCACTCTGTGTCTTACCCCGAGAGTGTGTGATAAGTTGGTTCGGAAGGAGATCTATTCTGTTTCTGACCTCGATTGTGTGTGATGGGGCAGTGTAGAGAGAGATTCACGCTGTGTATGACCCCTTGACTATGTGACGGGAAGGTGTTCAGCGAGCTTCACTCTGTGACTAACCCCGAGAGTGTGTGATGGGACGGTGTGGAGGGAGCTTCACTGTGTACCTGTCTACTGGAGAGTGTGATGTGACCGTGCGGAGGGAGATTCACACTGCTTCTGACACAGGGATTGCGTTTGGGACGGAGTGGAGAGAGCTTCACTCTGTGTCTGTCCCCGGGAGTGTGTGAAGGGGCGGTGTGGATGGAGATTCACTCTGTTTCTGACCCCGGGAGTATGTGATGGGACGTTGCGGAGAGAGTTTCCCTGTGTGTCTGACCCCGGGAGTGTGTGATGGGACGGTGTGGAGGGAGCTTCACTGTGTACCTGTCTACTGGAGAGTGTGATGTGACCGTGCGGAGGGAGATTCACACTGCTTCTGACCCAGGGATTGCGTTTGGGACGGAGTGGAGAGAGCTTCACTCTGTGTCTGTCCCCGGGAGTGTGTGAAGGGGCGGTGTGGATGGAGATTCACTCTGTTTCTGACCCCGGGAGTATGTGATGGGACGTTGCGGAGAGAGTTTCCCTTTGTGTCTGACCCCGGGAGTGTGTGATGGGACGGTGTAGAGGCAGCTTCAATCTACGTCTGACAGCCGAAACGTGTAATGGGACGGTGTGGCGGGAGCTTCACTCTGTTTTTGAACAAGGGAGTGTGTGATGAGATGGTGAAACGGGAGATTCATTCTGTGTATGACTCCTTGAAGGTGTGATGGGAGGCTACGGCTTGAGCTTCACTCTGTGTCTGACCCCGGGAATGTGTGATGGGACGGTGCGGAGGGAGATTCACTCTGTGTCTGACCCCGGGAGTGTGTGATGGGACGGTGGGGAGGGAGATTCACTCTGTGTCTGACCCCGGGAGTGTGTGATGGGACGGTGCGGAGGGAGATTCACTCTGTGTCTGACCCCGGGAGTGTGTAATGGGGCTGTGTGGAGGAAGCATCTCTCTCTGTCTGACTCCGGGAGTGTGTGATGGGAGTGTATTCTGGGTGTTCACTCTCTGTCTGATCTCGCGGGTGTGTGATGATTCCTGTGTTACGGTAGGATCTTCTCTTGCTGTGATACATACCGCTTCAAGCTTTGAATCGATTTCCAGCAGCCTTGAATCAAGGTTTGAGCATTCTTGCATCGCTTCGTGGAAAGATGTTTCAGACGTGGATACGTAATAACATCGGTCTTTATTTGGGATCCATTCATCGGAACACGGTTGTCCTTGAAATCAGGAACAAGGAAGAGTGAAAAACAGAGTGAATCTTCCTTCACACTTTCCCATGACACACACGAGGGGTGACACACAGAGCGAATTTTCCTCCACGCGGTCCAATCACGCACACCCGATATCAGACACAGAGAGAATCTCTCCCATGCCGTCCCAACGCACATTAACAGGATCAGGCACAGAGTGAAGTTCCCTCCACATCATCCGTCACACTCCCGGGGTCAGACACGGACTGAATCTCTTACACATTGGCACAACGGACACGCCCCGGAGAGACACAGAATGAAGTTCCCTCCACAACGTCGCATCAGAAATTCACAGGATCAGGCAACGAGTGAAGTTCCATCCACATCATCGATCACAGACTCTCCGGTCAATCACAGATTGATCTACCTCTATCCCCTCCCTGATATACTCACGGAGTCAGATACAAAGTGATGCTCCTTACACACTGTCCCATCACAGACTCGGGATGTCAGACACAGAATGATGCTCCCTCCACACCGTGCCATCACAGACTCCAAGGATCAAACACGGAATGAATCTCACTCCACAGCGCCTCATCACACAGCCTCTGCGTCAGACCCAGAGTGAAGTTCCCTCCGCACTTTCCCACAGCAATGGTGTCAGGCACAGAGCGATGATCCCTCGAAGCGTCATATCGGGCACATTCACCGGGTTAGAGGCGCGGTGTCCTATCCAGAGACTCACGGAATCAGATAGTGACTGATGTTTTCCTCCCACCACACGCTCCCGGGATCAGAAACATACTGAAGCTCCCTCCACACCCTCCCTTCCCAGTGCACACACTCCCGGGGTCAGACGTGGAGGGATGCTTCACCTCTACCATTCATCAGAAATTGGCAAATTTCACCCTTCGTCCATTCGAAAGTTCTGAGCTCGTTTTCGAAGATGGAGAGGTTGTTTTTGAGGACAGAAAAGTTCTCGAGACAGTCGTAGTTGGAGAGATTCAGCTCCTGGATCTGTTGTCGATATTCGGTCTGTGTCCTGTTCATCTACAAATACTGTTCCCAAAGTAGCTGGTATTTTATGTCAGAGGTGATCTGAGACTGACGAATCTGTTTTGCGTTTATAGTGACAGGTGAGACAGCGTCACGGTGCTGGGCAGTTCTCGGTAATCGGAGTGTTAGTGTCACCTTGTGGTGCGATGAGATTCATACTGAGAAGCGTGTAGGTGTCATGGTGCGCTGCGCTGCGGTGGACGTTGAGAAGCACTGACGAGAGTTAGGGTGAGAGGCGTGTTTTTGTCACGGTACAGATCATGCCTGTGGACTGGTGAGGGGCCTGTCACTGTCAGGAGAGAGCGGCGTGTTGATGACAAGGGGACGGGTGTGTTGGTGTCACAGTGAGAGGGCACTTTGCCACCGTGAGGTGCCTGTCTGTGTCAAGCTGACGGGTATATCAGTGTCCCGCGAGGTTTTCCTTGGAGTTATGATGGGGATTCGTCAGTATTAGGGTGATGATTAATTCCGTTACACAGTGAGGGTTGCGGGTAGGGACGTGTCTTCGTCACTATGATGGGTGGTTCTGTGTCTCCATGAGAGGTGTGCCGAGTCACTGTGAGGTTTACCGGGATGTCACGGTGAGGGATTTGTCGGAATCACGCTGAAGGGTCTCTCGGTATCACGGTGAGTGGAGTGTCTGTGCCATCGTGTTTGGTGCGCTGGTGTCACAGATGAAGGTGTCGCCCCTAGGAGCGTAACAGTAACACGGCCAGGGGCATGTCGATGTTACAGTGAGGGGTACACTGCAGCCATGTCTGTGTAACTGTGAGGGTCGTGTCCGTGTCACGGTTAGGAGCATTTCCAAGGGTTTAGATCGGGCAGAGTTTGTTTAGTGTGTCCAGGACGGATTACTGTCACAGTATGCTGACAGGCCGACCAGGGGGAATGCCATACTAGATCCAGTACTAGGTAATGAACCGGGTCAGGTCACAAATCTCTCAGTGCGTGAGCATCTGTGGGACAGTGACCACCGCTCTCTGGCCTTTAGCATTATTATGGAAAAGGATAGAATCAAAGAGGACAGGAAAAGTTTTAAATTGTGAAAGGCAAATTGTGATGCTATAAGACTAGAACTTGCGGGTGTGAATTGGGATGATGTTTTTGCAGGGAAATGTACTATGGGCAGGTGGTCGATGTTTAGAGAACTCTTTCGGGATGTAAGCGATAAATGTGTCCCTGTGAGGAAGATATAGAATGATAGGGTGAAGGAATCATGCGTAACAAGTGAGGTGGAAAATCTAGTCAGGTGGAAGAAGGCAGCATACATGAGGTTTAGGAAGCAAGGCTCAGATGGGTCTATTGAGGAATATAGGGAAGCAAGAAAAGAGCTTAACAAGGGGTTGAGAAGAGCAAGAACGGGGCATGAGAAAACCTAGGCGAGTAGGGTAATGGAAAACCCCAAGGCATCCTTCAATTATGCGAAGAACAAAAGGATGACAGGAGTGAAGGTAGGACCTATTAGAGATAAATGTGGGAAGATGTGCCTGGAGGCTGTGGAAGTGAGCGAGGTCCTCACTGAATACTCCTCTTCGGTATTCACCAATGAGAGGGAACTTGATGATGGTGAGGACAATATGAGTGAGGCTGATGTTATAGAGTATGTTGATATTAAGGGAGAGGAGGTGTTGGAGTTGTTAAAATACATTAGGACAGTAAAGTCCCCGGGGCCTGACGGAATATTCCCCAGGCTGCTCCACGAGGCGAGAGAAGAGATTGCTAAGCCTCTGGCTAGGATCTTTACGTCCTCGTTGTCCACGGGAATGGTACCGGAGGATTGGAGGGAGATGGGCAAATAGATGAGCGTAGTGCAGTGGATGTGATCTATATGGATATAGTAAATCATTTGACAAGGTTCAACACCGTAGGCTTATTCAGAAAGTCTGAAGGCATGGGATCCAGGAAAGTTTGGCCAGGTGGATTCAGAATTGGCTTGCCGGCAGAAGGCAGAGGGTGGTGGTGGAGGGAGTACATTTAGATTGGAGGATTGTGACTAGTGGTGTCCCACAACGATCTGTTCTGGGACCTCTACTTTTCGTGATTTTTATCTAACGATCTGGATGTGGGGATAGAAGGGTGGGTTGGCAAGTTTGCAGACGACACAAAGGTTGGTGGTGCTCTATATAGTGTAGAGGATTGTCAAAGATTGCAGAGAGACATTGATAGGATGCGGAAATCGGCTGAGAAGTGGCAGATGGAGTTGAACCCGGAGAAGTGTGAGGTGGTACACTTAGGAAGGTCAAACTCCAAGGCAGAGTACAAAGTAAATGGTAGGATTCTTGGTAGTGTGGAGGAGCAGAGGGATTTCGGGGTACATGTCCACAGATCCCTGAAAGTTGCCTCACAGGTAGATAGAGTAGTTAAGAAAGATTATGGGCTGTTTGCTTTCATAAGTCGAGGGATGGAGTTTAAGCGTCTCGATGTAATGATGCAGCTCTATAAAACTCTGGTTAGGCCACACTTGGACCATTGTGTCCAGTTCTGATCACCTCACTATAGGAAGGATGTGGAAGCATTGGAAAGGGTACACAGGAGATTTACCAGGATGCTGCCCGGTTTAGAGAGTATGCATTATGATCAGAGATTAATGGAGCTAGGGCTTTACTGTTTGGAGAGAAGGAGGATGAGAGGAGACATGATAGAAGTGTACAAGATAACAAAAGGAATAGATAGAGTGGATAGCTAGCACCTCTTCCCCAGGGCACCACTGCTCAATACAAGAGGACATGGCTTTAAGGTAAGGGGCGGGAAATTCAAGGGGGATATTAGAGGAAGTTTTTTGTAATCAGAGAGTGGTTGGTGCGTGGAATGCACTGCCTGAGTCAGTGGTGGAGCCAGTTACACCAGTGAAGTTTAAGAGACTACTAGACAGGTATATGGAGGAATTTAATGTGGGGGTTTATATGGGAGCCAGGTTTTGAGGGTCGGCACAACATTGTGGGCCAAAGGGCCTGTACTGTGCAGTATTATTCTATGTTCTATTTCTGTGTAGTGTACAAACGTCTGTCGGTGCTATGGCGACAGGATTGTTAGTGTTATGGTGAATGTTGAATCGGTGTGAGTAGGAAGTCGAAGAAGGAAGACTAAGAGTCGGAGCGTGGGTGCGGAGGAAGCCATTTTTGAATTTTTCGTTTTTTTATTCTTTCGGAGTTCAGAGAGGCAGGACTGCGCAGGCGTGTGACGTCGGGCAGTGAAGCGCGGACGATGTAAAAGGAACAGAGCCTCATACAGCGGGCAGCGTAGTCTGCGGGCTGCGGAGTGAGCCGGGAGCAGACTGGAGACTTAAGGGCTTCGGCTCAACGGGCTCATCGGAGACGGGCGAGGCGAGGAAGGTTTGGTATACATATTTTGTTGTTATTTGAGCAGCGGGGCAGTATGAGTGTCAGGGCAGTTTGTTGTTCTCGGTGCCGGATTTGGGAGGCCCTGGAGTCTCCAAGCCTCCCGGACTCTCACATCTGCGCCAGGTGCGCCGAGATGCAGCTCCTAAGAGACCGCGTTAGGGAACTAGAGCTGCAGTTCGAAACCTCCATCTGGTCAGGGAGACTGAGGAGTTACAGGCAGGTGGTCACACCAGGGCCACGGGAGGCAGACAAGTGGGTCACGGTTAGGAGAGGGAAGGGGAAGAGTCAGGTAATAGAGAGTACCCCGGTGGCGGTACCCCTTGATAATAGGTACTCCTGTTTGAGTACCGTTGGCGGGGAACGGCTTACCCGGGAGAAGCGACAGTGGCCGTGCCTCCGGCACAGGGTCCGGCCCTTTAGCTCAGAAGGGTAGGGAAAGGAAGAGGAGACAGTTGTAGGAGGGGAATCGATAGTAACGGGGTCAGATAGGCGATTCTGTGGACGCAGTCCAGAGACCCGGATGGTGTTTGCCTCCCTGGTGCCAAGGTCCGGGATATTTCTGATGGCATCCAAGATATCCTGAAGTGGGAGGGTGAGAATCCAGAGGTCGTGGTACATATAGGTACCAATGACATAGGTAGGAAAAGGGAAGAGGTCCTGAAAGGAGAATATAGGGAGTTAGGAAGGGAGTTGAGAAGAAGGACCGCAAAGGTAGTCATCTCGGGATTACTGCCTGTGCCACGCGACAATGAGAGTAGGAATGCGATGAGGTGGAGGATAAATGCGTGGCTGAGGGATTGGAGCAGGGGGCAGGGATTCAAGTTTTTGGATCATTGGGACCTCTTTTGGTGCAGGTATGACCTGTTGAAAAAGGACGGGTTACACTTGAATCCTAGGCGGGGAGATTTGCGAGGTCTACGGAGGTGACTTTGAACTAGAATGGTTCTGGGGTGGGAATCAAAGTAAAGAGACTAGGAGGGAGGAGGTTAGTTCACAACTGGGGGATGGGAAGAAGTGCAGAGAGACAGAGGGCTGTAAAATAAGGGGGGAGAATCAAAAAGTAGTAAGGTGAAAATTAAAAGTGGCAGGCTGGCAAATCCAGGGCAAAAATCAAAAAGGACCACTTTTCAACATAATTTTATAGGGACTAAGAATGCTGTAAAAGCAAGCCTGAAGGCTTTGTGTGTCAATCCAATTAATGTTCGTCACAAGGTGGATGAATTAAATGTGCAGGTTTGTTATTAATGAATATGACATAGTTGGGATCACAGAGACATGGCTCCAGGGTGACCAAGGACGGGAGCTCAACATTCAGGGATATTCAATATTTAGGAAGGATAGGCATGAAAGGAAAGGAGGTGGGGTGGCGTTGCTGGTTAGAGAGGAGATTAACGCAATAGAAAGGAAGGACATTAGCAGGGAGGGTGTGGAATCAAAATGGGTAGAGCGGCATAACACTAAGGGGCAGAAAACGCTGGTAAGAGTTGTGTACAGGCCACTTAACAGTAGTAGTGAGGTTGGGGATGGCATTAAATAGGAAAATAGAAATGCGTGCCATAAAGGAACAGCAGTTATAATGGGTGACTTCAATCTGCATATAAATTGGGTGAACCAAATTGGTAAGGGTGCTGAGGAAGAGGATTTCTTAAAATGTATACGGGGTGGTTTTTTGAACTGGCGTGTCGAGGAACCAACTAGAGAGAAGGCCATTCTAGATTAGGTATTGAGCAATGAGGAAGGGTTAATTAGCAATCTTACCGCGAGAGGCCCCTAGGTAAGAGTGACCATAATATGGTGGAATTTTTCATTAAATTGGAGAGTGACATAGTTAATCCAGAAACAAAGGTTCTGAACTTAAAGAAGGGTAACTTTGAAGGTATCAGACGTGAATTAGCTAAGATAGACTGACAAATGACACTTAAAAGGTTGACGGTGGATATGCAATGGCAAGCATTTAAAGATCGCATCGATGAACTACAACATTTGTTCATCCCGGTCTGGCAAAAGAATAATTCAGGGAAGGTAGTGCACCCATGGCTGACAAGGGAAATTAGGGATAGTATCAATTCCAAAAAAGGAACGTACAAATTGTCCAGAAAAAGCGGATCACCTGAGGACTGGGAGAAGTTCAGAGTCCAGCACAGGAGGACGAAGGGCTTAATTAGGAAAGGGAAAACAGATTATGAGAGAAAACTGGCAGGGAACATGAAAACTGACTGTAAAAGCTTTTTTAAATATGTGAAAAGAAAAAGATTGGTTACGACAAATGTATGCCCCTTTTAGCTTGACATAGATAAATTGATTATGGGGAGTAAGGAAATGGCAGACCAAATGAATACCTACTTTGGTTCTGTCTTCACTAAGGAGGACATAAATAATTTTCCGTAAATAGCAGGAGACGGAGGTACTAGTGAGATGGATGAACTGAGGGAAATACATGTTAGTAGGGAAGTGGTGTTAGCTAAATAGTTCCTGAGGATTGGAGGGTGCCTAATGCAACCCCGCTTTAAAAGAGAGAGCGAGAGAGAGACCGGGGAATTATAGACCGGTTCGCCTGACACCAGTGGTGGGGAAAATGCTAGAGTCAAAGATGTGATAACAGCTCACATGGAAAGCGGTGAAATCATCGCACAAATTCAGCATGGATTTGTGAAAGGAAAATCATGTCTGACGAATCTCATAGAATTTTTTGAGGATGTAACTAGTAGAGTGGATGGAAGAGAACCAGTGGATGTGGTATATTTGGATTTTCAAAAGGCTTTTGACAAGGTCCCACACAGGAGAGTTGTGTGCAACCTGAAAGCACATGACATTGGGGTAAGGTATTGCTGTAGATAGAGAATTGGTTGGCAGATAGGATTCAAAATGTGTGAATAAACGGGACCTTTTCAAAATGGCAGGCAGTGACTAGTGGGGTGCCGGAAGACTCAGTGCCGGGACCCCAGTTGTTTACAATATATATTGATGACTTAGATGAGGAAATTCAATGTAGCATCTCCTAGTTTGCGGATGACACGAAGCTGGGCGGCAGTGTTAGCTGTGAGGAGGATGAAAAGAGGATGCAGGGTGACTTGGATAGGTTAGGTGAGTGGGCAAATTCATGGCAGATGCAATTTAATGTAGTTAAATGTGAGGTTATCCACCTTGGTGGCAAAAACAGGAAAACAGATTATTCTCTGAATGGTGGTCGATTAGGAAAAGGGGAGGTGCAACGAGACCTGGGTGTCATTATACAGCAGTCATTGAAAGTGGGCATGCAGGTACAGCAGGCGGTGAAAAAGGCGAATGGTATGCTGGCATTCATAGCAAAAGGATTCGAGTACAGGAGCAGGGAGGTACTACTGCAGCTGTACAAGTCCTTGGGAGACCACACCTGGAGTATTGTGTGCAGTTCTGGTACCCTAATGATATCTCAGGATACTTAGCTGTGACTTTGATCCAGAATGCCAGCAGAGATGTTATATCAAACATACTTTTCAGCCCGCCGTCATTTGTAAGCTTGAGGAGTTGATCTCCTTCCCGCGCTGACATGCATGTCGCGCGGGTAATGACGTCGTGTGCTTTCAAGCTCCTCAGTGACCGAGACAGTAAATGAGGACAGGCTCGGATGCCTCCTGTCGCTAAATTATATCGTTTTCTCCTGGCCCTGTAGCGCATGCTTTGCGGCCCGGTGATTGGGGACCACTGCCTTAATCTGAGGAAAGACATTCTTGCCGGAGTAGGAGTACAAAGAAGGTTCACCAGATTGATTCCTGGTATGGCAGGACTTTCATATGATGAACGACTGGATCGACTAGGCTTATACTCGCCGGAATTTAGAAGATTGAGGGGGGGATCTTATCGAAACGTATAAAATTCTAAAGGGATTTCACAGGCTAGATGCAGGAAGATTGTTCCCGATGTTGGGGAAGTCCAGAACGAGGGGTCACAGTTTGAGGATAAAGGGGAAGCCTTTTAGGACCAAGATTAGGAAAAACTTCTTCACACAGAGAGTGGTGAATCTGTGAATTCTCTGCCGCAGGAAACAGTTGAGGTCAGTTCATTGGCTCTATTTAAGAGGGAGTTAGATATGGCCCTTGTGGCTAAAGTGATCAGGGGGTATGGAGAGAAGGCTGGTACAGGGTTCTGTGTTGGATGATCAGCCATGATCATACTGAATGGCGGTACAGGCTCGAAGGGCCGAATGGCCTACTCCTGCACCTATTTTCTATGTTTCGATGTTTCACTCCTGTCATCCTCTTTTTATTCACATAATTGAAGAATGCATTGGGGTTTTCCTTTACCCTACTCACCAAGGCCTTCTCATGCCCCCTTCTTGCTCTTCTCAGCCCCTTCTTATGCTCCTTTCTTGTTTCCCTATATTCCTCAATTGACCCATCTGATCCTTGCTTCCTCAACCACATGTATACTGCCTTCGTCCACCTGACAAGATTTTCCACCTCACTTGTCACCCATGGTTCCTCCACCCTACCATTCTTTATCTTCCTCACCGGGACAAATTTATCCCTAACATCCTGCAAGAGATCTCTAAACATCGACCACATGTCCATGGTACATTTCCGTCTACTCTACCCCATTCCACTCTCCCGTGATAAGACAGAAAACGAAACACTTTCAGCCCTATCTCACCGTGGTCAGACACAGTCTGCTGCTCTTCTTCCTCTTCAGATCACACAACACAGAGGTCAGATACGCAAGAAGCTCCCTCCACACCATCCTATCGCACACTCCCGGGTGAAAAACAGAGAGACGTCTGCTCCATACCCTCCCACCATAACATCGAGCGGTCAGGCATAGAATTAAGCGACTCTCACAGTTTCCATTTGCACACTCCAGGGATCAGGCACAGTGTAGCTGCTTCAGCACCGTCTGATTACTGACACCTTGTGAAAGACATGGAGTGAAGCTCTCTTCCGCTCTCCCGTGACACACGAGCAGGATCTGAGACCCATCACAGACACCCGGAGTCAGTTATACAGTGTTGGTCTCCGCACGCCATTCAGTCACAGACTTCCTGATGGGTCGGACACACATTACGTTCCTTCCGCAATGACCCGTCACACACTCCCGGGAACAGACGAAGAATGACGCTCTTGTCTCACGGGCCCATCATACTCCCCCCGGTGTCAGAAACAGAGTGATGCTCCTTCCACAATGTCCCGGGTTCAGACTCAGACTGAAGGTTTCTCTCCACCACACTATCACACACTCCTTGTGTCAGACATGGAGAGAAGCTCCCTGCACACTGTCACATCACACAGTCCTGCGGGCACACACAGAGTCAACCTCCGCCCACACTGCCCCATTACTCCCGCCCGTGATTAGACAGGCAATGAAACGCTGTCGGCACCATCCCACCGCATACTCCTGTGGTCAGACACAGTATGATGCTCCTTCTACCCCGTCACATCACGCAACACAGGGTCGGGAAACTGGAGATGCTCCCTCCGCACCGTTCTATCACTCACCCCTGGTAACAGACACAGAGCGGAACACCATCCAGGCACGCTTCACTGTTCCCGATGTCAGACAGACACATGACCCCCTCCCAAACGCACTCACCCACTCCCCACCTCGGCTATTCCTTCCCTCATCACTGTGTCACAAACAGAGTCCAATCATACACACACGGAATGAGACACAGATTTAAGCTTCCTGC
Organism: Mobula birostris; assembly: GCF_030028105.1. Taxonomy (NCBI): domain Eukaryota; kingdom Metazoa; phylum Chordata; class Chondrichthyes; order Myliobatiformes; family Myliobatidae; genus Mobula; species Mobula birostris. The sequence goes on from NC_092382.1 coordinate 101,844,022, forward strand.
ACAAGGTCAGATCACACAATAAAATGGTCACACGCAGATGGAATCTCTCTCTCCGCGGTCTCATCACACACTACAGGCGTCAGACGTGTAGTGAAGCTCCCTTCCACATTGCCCCATCATACACTCCCGGAGTCAGACACCGAGTTTAGCTCCCTCTACAAAGCCTCGTCACGTACTGCCTGGGTCAGAAACAGAGTGAACCTCTCTCTCCATGGGCTCATCACACATTCCAGCGATCAGACGTGGAGTGATGTTTCCTGCACACCGTCCAATTACACTCTTCCCGTGTTAGATTCTGAATGTTACTCCTTCCACACCGTTTCATTACACACTCAGACACAGAGTGAATCTACCTCCACACCGCCCCTCATACACTCCCTGAGAAAGAGATCAGAATTTAGATCCTTCCCCAAAGTCCAATCTCACAGAGCCTTGGTCAGACACACTGTGAATCTCTCTCTCCACAAACCCATCTCACACTCCAGCGGTTAGACACGGAAAGAAACTCCTTTCGCTCACACGACAAATCTCAGAGGGAGACCGATTCTCCACTTCGTCTTCTCAACACACCATAGAGCAAACTGTGTGACACAAAGGGAACCTGCCTTCTCACCGTCCCATCACACACTCCCGAGAATAACACAGTGCGAATCTCTCTCCTCACGTCCCATCACACACTCCCGTGGTCAGACACAGAATGCATCTCCCTCCACACGGCCACATGGCACACCACCGAGTCTAACAAAGTGTAAATCTCCCTCCTTACGTTTCATCACACACTCCCTGGCGACTCACAGAGTGAAGCTCTCTCTGAACCGTCCTATCACACCCACTGTGTTCACACACAAAGCGAAGTTCCGCCCTTACCCTCCCATGGCACACTCACGGGGTCAGACTACCTTCACAACATCCAGTAACACAATCCGGTGTCACATAGAGTGAACGCCCTCTGCACTGTACCATCACACACTCCCGGAGTCAGACACAGACGCTCTCTCTCCCTACGATCCCATTACACACTCCGGGAATCAGATACAGTGTGATGCTCCCTCCACACCGTCCCATCACTCAGTCGCGGATTCAGTCACAGAGTGAAGCCCCCTCTACAACGTCCCATCACTCACTCCTGGATTCAGACACAGGATGAAGCCCCCTCTGCACCGTCCCGTCACACACTCCCGGATTCAGAGTGAAACTCTCTCTCCGCCATGTCATAACACCATTCAGGGGTTAGACCTTGGGTGAAGCTCTCTGGGCCCTGTCCGATCACACAAGCCGCCTGTCAGACACAGAGTGAAGGTGGATCCATACCGTCCCATCAGAGATTTCCGGATTCAGACATAGAGTGAAGCTGTAAAGATACGTCTCACAATCCTCTGGGCAGGCGCAGAGTGAATCCACCTCCACAACGTCCCGTCACACTCTCGTTGGTTCAGTGATAAAGTGCAGCTTCCTGCACGCAGCACCATGACACACTCACAGGTCAAACACAGAGAGGGAATCTCCCGCCATACCGTCTCTTCACTACTCCCGATGTCAAACACAGAGTGACGCTTCCTCTCTCTGTGTCTGCCCTGTGATGAGGAGCGGGTTAAAGATGAGAATGATGCCTCACCTCTTCTGCTGGTCAACAATTCACAGATTTGAGCCTTGGTTTCGTTCACAGCTTTGTACTTCGCTTCTATCTCGTTGATCTTGGATTGAAGGGTTGAGTTTAACTCATCGTAATTTCGGTCCACGGTGAACTTGGACTGACGAATCTGTGACACTGAGAGAGATAGTGAAGAGTGATTAACGTTTACAGTGACACGTGATTCAGCAACACGCTACCGAGCGGGCCACAGAGAGTGTTGTGTCAGTGTCACGGTGAAGGTCGTCACAGTGAGAGGTGTCGGCCTGTCGTGTCACGCTGAGGGGCATATTAATGTGTCGGTGAAGGTTATGTTGTTGTCACAATGGGGTCTGCGTCAATATCATGTGGGTCATGATCAATTTCTTGTGAAGGACGTGGCGGTGTCACCGTGATAGGTGATTCTGTGCCCCGGTGAGAGTTGTGCCGGGTCGCATTGAAGTGTACCTCGATGTCACGGTGAGGAAAATGTCAGAGTAAGGGGCCTGGTGCTGTTAAGGTGAGTGGAGTATCTCTGTCATGGTGTGGGGTGTGTTTGTATCATACAGAGGGATGTGTTTGTGTCACGGTGAGAGGCATGTCATTGCCACGGTGGTTGTAACAGTGTCAGGCTGAGGTGTTTTGGTATCACGCTAAAAGGTTTGCCTGTGTCAGAATGATGTGTGGGTAATTGCCTCAGTAAGCGGTGCATCGGCGTTATGTTGAGCGGTGATACTGTCTCGGTCAGGGGTGTTACAGTGACTTCTGAATCTTTGTCACGAGGCGGTGCAGATCACGACGAGGAGCGTGAAGGTGTCACAGTGTACGGTACCACAGTGTCACAGTGAAAACCGTGTCGGGGTCATTTTGAAGTGTGTTTCGCTGCTGCCTTGAGGAGTTTATCAGTAACACGGTCAGTGGGAATGTCGATGTTACAGTGAGGGGTACGTTGCGGTCAGTGTGACTGCCACGGGTGTGTAACGGCCATGGTCCGTGTCCGTGTTGCGGTTAGGAGTGTATCTGTGTCTCGTTGAAGGTCGTGGCCGTGATACGGTGACTGAATTGTTCATGTTCTGGTGAATGGCGTGCCGGTGTCAGGATGAGTCTTGATTGTGTTACGGTGAATGCCGTGTCTTTATCATGGTTATAAGCCATATGACCAGAAGACAAAGGAGCAGAAGTCGGCCATTCGGCCCATCGAGTCTGCTCCGCCATGTTATGATGAGCTTATCCATTCCCCCACTTAGTCCCTCTCCCCCGCCTTCTCACCATAACCTTTGATGCCCTGGCTACTCAGATACCTATCAATCTCTGCCTTAAATACATCCAATGACTTGGCCTCCACTGCCGTCCGTGGCAACGAATTCCATAGATTCACCACCCTCATGCTAAAAAAAAACAAAAAAATCTTCGCATCTCTGTTCTGAATGGGCGCCCTTCAATCCTTAAGTCATGCTCTCTCGTACTAGACTCCCCCAACATGGGACACAACTTTGCCACATCCACTCTGTCCATGCCTTTCAACATTCGAAACGTTTCTATGAGGTCTCCCCTCATTCTTCTAAACTCCAAGGAATACAGTCCAAGGGCGGACAAGCGTTCCTCATATGTTAACCCTCTAATTCCCAGAGTTATTCTAGCGAATCTTCTCTGCACCTGCTCCAACGTCAGCATATCCTTTCCCAAATAAGGAGCCTAAAACTGCCCACAGTACTCAGATTGATGTCTCAGCAACGCCTTATAGAGCCTCAACATCATATCCCTGCCCCTATACACTGTTCCTCCAGAAATCAATGCCAACATCGCATTCGCCTTTCGCACCACCGACTCAACCTGGAGGTTAAGCTGAAGGGTATCCTGTACGACGATTCCCAATACCCGTTGCATCTCAGAACTTTGAATTCTTTCCCTATTTAAATAATAGTCTGCCCGTTTATTTCTTCTGCCGAAGTCCATGATCATACTCTTTCCAAAATTGTAATTCATTCTTCACTTCTTTGCCCATTCTTCCAATCTATCCAAGTCCCTCTGCAGACACTCCATTTCCTCAGCACTACCAGCCCCTCCACCTATCTTAGTTTCATCAGCAAACTTAGCCACAAAGGCATATATTGTATAATCCAAATCGTTGATATACAATGTAAAAAGAAGCGGCCCCATCACGGACCACTGTGGAACACCACTGGTAACCGGCAGCCAGCCAGAATAGGATCTCTTTATTCCCACTCTCTGTTTCCTGCCAATCAGCCAACGCCCTATCCACGTATGTAACTTTCCCGTAATTCAATGGCCGCTCATCTTGTTAATTAGACTCATGTGTGGCCCCTTGTCAAAGGCCTTCTGAAAATCCAAATATACAACATCCACTGTATCTCCCTTGTCTAGCCTACTGGTAATTTCCTCAAAAATTTATAATAGGTTTGTCAGGCAGGATTTTCCTTCAAGGAATCCATGCTGAGTTCTGCCTATCTTGTCAGATGCCTCCAGGTACTCTGTAACCTCAGCCTTGACAATCAACTCCAACAACTTCCCAACCACCGAAGTCAAGCTAACAGGTCTATAATTTCCTTTTTGCTTCCTTGTGCCCTTGTTAGATAGCGGAGTGAGATTTGCAATCTTCCAGTCCTCCGGAACCATGCCAGAATCTATCGACTTTTGAAAGATCATCGCTAATACCTCCGCAATCTCCACAGTTACTTCCTTCAAAACACGAGGGTGCATTCCATCTGCTCCGGGAGATTTATCTACCTTTAGACTATTCAGTTTCCTGAGTAATTTTTCTGTCGTTTTTGTGACTGCGCACATTTCTCTTCCCTGCCAGCCTTGAGGGTCCGTTATACTGCTGATGTCTTCCTCAGTGAACAGTGATACAAAATACTCTTTCATTTCCTCCGTCATTTCCTTATCTCCCATTACAATTTCTCCAGCATCATCTTTTATCGGTCCTATGTCTTGCTCTCACCTGTATTTGACTCTTTATATGCATGAAAAACGTTTTAGTATATTCTTTGATATTATTTGCTAGTTTCCTCTCATAGTTAATCGTTTCCCTCTTAATGACCTTCTTAGTTTCCTTTTGTAAGCATTTAAAAATTTCCCAACCCTCTATCTCCCACTTCTTTTGCTTCCTTGTATGCCCTCTCCTTAGCTTTAACTTTGGCTTTGACTTCTCTTGTCAACCACGGTTGCATCCTTTTTCCACTCGAAAATTTCTTCTTTTTTGGAATATACCTGTCTTGCACATTCATCACTCCTCGCATAAACTCCAGCCACTGCTGCTCTGCTGTCTTTCCCGCCACTGTCCTTTCCAGTCAACTTTGGCCAGTTCCTCTCTCATGCCACTGTAATTTCCTTTACTCCATTGAAATAACGACACATCAGATTTCGGCTTCTCTTTTTCTAATTTCACAGTGAACTCAATAATGTTATGATCACTGCCTCCTAAGGGTTCCTTCACGTCAATCTCTCCAATCACCTCCGGTTCATTACACAATACCCAATCCAGTACAGCCTATCCCCTAGTAGGCTCAACAACAAGCTGTTCTAAAAAGCCATCTTGCAGACATTCTACAAATTCTCTCTCTTGAGATCCAGTGCTGACCTGATTTTCCCAATCTACTCTCATGCTAAAATCCCCCACAATTATCATAACACTGCCCTTCTGACAAGCCTTTTCTATTTCCAGTTGTAATTTGTAGTCCACATCCCTGCAGCTGTTCGGAGGCGTATAAATAACTGCCATCAGGGTCCTGTTACCCCTGCGATTTCTTAGCTCAACCCATAAAGATTCTGCACCTTCCGATCCTATATCACCTCTTTCTATGACTTAATACCATTTCTTACCAATAAAGCTACGCCTCCCCCTCTGCCTACCTTCCTATCCTTCCGATACATCGTGTATCCTTGGACGTTCAGCTCCCAGAGACATGCACCCTTTAGCCAGATCTCAGTGATGGCCACAATATCATACCTGCCAATCTGTAGCTGTACAACAAGATCATCCACCTTATTTCTTATGCTGCGTGCATGTAAGTACAACACCTTAATACCAGTATTTGATACTTTTTGCTTTGATTTCACTGTAACTTTATTGCACTGCAACTCATCCCAATGGCTACACATTTGCCCTATCACGTGCCTATGTTTCCTGACATCTTTACTGCTCACTATCTTAGATTTATTTCTGTTTTCCCCTTCCTCCACTCTATCATTCCGGTTCCCATCCCCCTGCCAAATTAGTTTAAACCCTCCCTAACATCTCTATTAAACTTTCCCGCCAGGATATTGGTCGCCTTCGGGTTTATGTGTAACCTGTCCTTTTTGGACAGATCATACTTCCCCCAGAAAAGATTCCAATTATCCAAGAATCTGAAGCCCTGACCCCTACACCAGCCTCTCAGCCAGGCATTCATCTGCCTGATCCGACTACTCTTGCCCTCGCTAGCACGTGGCAAAGGTAGCAATCCCGAGATTACTACCCTGGAGGTCCTGCTTCTCAGCTTCCTTCCTAACTCCTGGAAATCTCTCTTCAGGACCTCCTCCTTTGTCCTATCTATGTCATTGGTACCAACATCCCCCTTTAGAATATCCGATACATCCCGTACCCTGGCACCTGGGAGGCAACACACCATGCGAGTATCTCTGTCAGACTCACAGAATCTCCTGTCTGTTCCCCTGACTATGGAATCCCCCACGACTATCGCATTTCTCTTCACCCTCCTTCTCTCCTACATAACAGCGCCAGTCTCAGTACTAGAGACCCGGTCACCGTGAGCGTCCCCTGTCAGGTCATCCCCCTCAACAGGATCCAGAACAAGATATTTGTTGCTGAAGGGGACAGCCACAGGGGTGTTCTCCACTATCCGGGCATTTCCTTTCCCTCTCTTGACAGTGACCCACTGTTCTGACTCCTGTAGCCTAGAGATGACTACTGACTCCTGTAGCTTAGGGATGACTACCTCCCTATTGCTCCTGTCTATCACCTCTTCACTTTCCCTGATAAGCACTAGGTCATCAAGCTGCAGCTCCAGATCTCTAACACGGTCTCTGAGGAGCTGCAACTCGGTGCACCTGGCGCAGATGTGGCCTTCAGGGAGTCTGGAAATCTCCCAGGATTCCCACATCTGACACCCTGAACAAAACACTAACCCTGCAGGCATGCTATCTAATTCTACACGAATGAAACAGGAAAAATAATTCTACTCACCCACTTACCTCGCCAAACAGACAAACTTTTTAAACCGTTAGCTGTGAGAACCCTGCTGTTCCTGTCTGTCCGGGCCGATTCGCGAAAGGGGTGGGGGGTGGGAGAGAAAACAAGAGTTGGCGCTTCGCTCTCGCCTCTTCCCGTTTATCACCGAAGCCCGTTGCAGCCAAAGCCCTACACTCTGCTACCGCTGACACCGCTGCCCGCTCCGACAGCTGCCCGGCAGTATCATTGGCATGGTGGGAAATGTGTCAGTGTTACGGCCAGAGATATGGTCGGTGTTACGCTGAGGGTTGTGTTGGTGTCATGTTCAGGGGTGTGCCGTCATCACTGTGAGATTTCACGCGAACATTTCATTCCACACTGTTTGTCCACTCTCTGACTCCATCCAGACTTACCATAGATCGAGAGCCCGGCCACTATGGCGATGAGGACGGACGTAAATAGGCAGAGTAGGCAGATCTTCATGTATCGTCTATTTTCGATGTTCTGTTTCGGCTCCTGTTCATGCGCACCTGTAGAGAGCCCATTTAGTGTGTGTCTGTCTGAGTTCAGCCGTGTCCCCTACTGCGACCCCCTTCCACCCACCATTCACGCTTTCTCCTTCCACCACGATCACGAGAAGATGGATATGGCCACCTCACTATAGGAAGGATGTGGAAGCTTCGAAAAGGATAGAGAGGAGATTTACCAGGATGCTGCCAGGTTTAGAGAGTATGCATTATGATCAGAGATTAAGGGAGCTAGGGGTTTCCTCTTTGGAGAGAAGGCCGATGAGAGGAGGCACAATAGATCTTCAAGGTATTAAGAGGAATAGATAGAGTGAACAGCCAGCGCCTCTTCCTCAGGAAACCATTGCTCAACATAAGAGGACATGGCTTTAAGGGAAGGGATGCGAAATTCAAGGGGGATATTAGAGGAAGTTTTGTTTTACTCAGAGAGTGTTTGGTGCGTGGAATGCACTCCCTGAGTCAGCGGTGGAAGGAGATACACTAGTGAAGTTTAACAGACTACTAGACAGGTATATGGTGGAGTTTAAGATGTTTATTTTATGGGAGGCAGGGTTTAAGGGTCGGCACGACATTGTGGGCCGAAGGGCCTGTACTGTGAAGAACTATTCTATGTTCTATGTTAAGTCATCCCCTCCCTCTCTCAATCCCATCTATTTTTATCCGTCATCGCTGAGAGTCCTAAATCCTGTACTGGGCAAAGGCTGTCTAATGTCTGGCTGTTCCTCTTTCTGCTTCTGAGCTGAACTGTGAAGTTAGAGTCGAGGACGTTGTCTTCGTGAACTTCAATTGGACATTTGACTGGGACCCTCAGAGGAGGCTTATACAGACGATTAGGAAACCTGGGATCCACGGGGAATTGGTCGTCCGGATTCAGAGTTTATTATTTTTCATAGTTGAATTGCTGTTAACCAGCTTTGTTCTTTAATTACACGTGGGACATATGACAGTCTTGTAGGAATTAACATGTTGTGGGGGGTATGGTAACGTAGTGGTCAGCAAACGCTTTACATTACCAGCGAACCGGGTTCAGCTCCCGCTGCCGCTTGCATTGAGTTTGCACCTTATCCCGTGAGCCAGTAGGATTCTTCCGGGTGCCCCGGTTTCCTCCCACATTCCAAAGACGCTCCAGCTGGGACATACATCGATTAATGTCAATTGTCCCGTCATTAGGCTAGGAATAATTTGGGGAATTGCCGGGCAGCGCGGCTTGAAGTGCCGGAAGAGCCGATTCCGCACCGTTTATTAATAAATATGTAAATCCAAGGACAATTTTAAAGCTCTGAATCTCAAGGTTGTATATGATGCATTAGGACCGACTTCAAAGAAACTGAATATGAGTGGGTTGGTAAAATTGCAGATGACATAAAATTCGTGGTATGGTGGACAGTGTAGAAGATCGCCAATACATTCAGTGGGTTTGGATCTGTTAAAGATCTGAGTCAATAATGGTAGATGAGTTTATCCCGGGTTAGTGTGAGGTTTTGCGCTCTGGAAATTCAGTCGTATCGGGACAGGACACCTGCAACGGCAAGGCGCTTAACTGTGCATTCGAAAGAGATTTTGGCTTTATTACGCAGGTCAATGGGGTGTTACAGAGTTGACTGCAGACGGGCCTTTTATATAAATCTTCTGGTGGGAGTTTCATTCACAAGATTGCGATGCATGGGATTCACGGTGAATGGGCCATTTGGATTCGAAGTTGACTTGCCCACCGAACAGAGTGGGCGGCGGTCGCAGGTTGGCCGCCCGTGACTGGTTGTGTTCCGCACGGATCGGTGCCGCCTGTGGCAAAGACTTGGACGGAAGCTTCGTGTTCAACACGGCTTTGTGCGTTTAGGACATGCTGCCTCGCAGATACCGTAAAGTATTTGCACACACAGAACACAGACTGACCAGCACAGCCCCTCGGCCCACAAAGTTGTCCCCGATACATGAATTCCTCATCAAATGGATAACAATCCTCATCTCTTTTGCCTACACAATCTCCATATCTCTCCGTTTCCTTCACATTCATCGGCTTACCTAAATATCTCGTGAAACTCCCTGCTGTGTCTGTCTCTAACCCTACCCCGGGAAGCGCAAATCCAGGCACCACTCTCTGTGTCCAAACAACAGCCTCTTTACACCTCGATTCAAACCTCACCCATTCACTTCGGTTGCATTCACTCTGGGATCTGATATTTCAGCCCCAGGGGAAAAAAAAAATACTGTTTGTCTGTCTATCTCTTTCTCTCGTAATCTAACAAAACTCTATCAGATCTCCTCTCGTCATCCTCAGAGCCGGTGATGACAACTCAATTCTGTACATCCTCTCCGCACAGCTTGTGCCCTCTCATCCAGGCAGCATCCTGGTAAACCACTTCTGCAGCCTCTCCAAAGCCTCGGCTCCTTTCTGTAATGGGGCGACCAGCAATGAACAGGACGCAAAGTGTGGGGATAAAAGGTGTCTTTCCTGGTTGGCTGCCGCTGACTTGTGATGTTCCACAGGGTTTCTGAGTTGTGACCGATTCTTTTTATTTTATGTCAAAGACTTGGATGATTGAATTAATGCGCTGTGTGGAGATTGGTGGAGGAGAGTTAGCTTTGAGGAAGGAAGGAGGCCGTAGAAGAACAGAAGTCACAGGGGGACAGGGCGGTGAAGAAGGTGTTTGGCACGCTCGCGTTCACCGGTCAGGACACTGAGTTCGGGAGTTGGGAGGTCACTTTGCAGTTGTACAAGATGCCGGCGAGGCCGGAATCGGAGCTGGGTGTTTAGCTTTGTTGGCCGTGCTGTAGGAAAAATGTCACTCAGCTGGAAAAAGTGCAGAGGGAAATTTATGAGAATGTTGCGGGGACTCGAGGGACCTAGTTAGGAGATGTCGTGCAGTTCTGAACTTTAATCCTTGGAGCGTAAGACTGACCTTACAGAGGGACATTCTTCCTTGGAGTGTACTGGTGACCTTACAGAGGTGTATAAAACCACGAGGGGCACAGACAGGGTGAATGCGCATATCAAGGAGAATCGCGGAAGAGAGTGCACACGCAGAAAGTGAGAGAGTAAAAAAATAATTGGGTACCCTTGTGACAAAAGTTTGTAACCAATTGGCGGTCCGTATGTGGAACGAGATGCCAGAAATGTGGCTGAAGGAGAAAAATGCTAAGCACTTAAAAATACACACACTTCCGCATAAGACATAATGAGGTCATAATGGTGAACTCTGACCTGTTTGGGCATTGGTTGTCTGCTTGCGGGATCCTGCGGCAATGGGAGGGGCCTCGTCCTCATCGATGACGGGCTCGTCTTTCGGACAGTTCACCTCTGCGTAGGTGGAGCTCAGACCAGCTGGGGCGTCGAGCGAGGGAGGATGAGAGAGAAGGGAAGAGAAAGAGGAGGGAGGACAGCGACAGCGAGCAGTTAGAGGCGAAGGGAGACCAGGGAGAGAGAGTATGTTAAGTGAAGCGGAGAAAGGATGAAAGACAAAGAGAAAGAAGTTGAAGGAACGGGTGAAGACGGGGGAGAAAAAGGATGAGAGATGGATGGAAAAGAGGAGACAATGATGAACGATAAGGGCAATGGACGACGAATTGGGAGTGAGTGAATGGGGAGAGAGTATGGGTATGAGATACGGAGAGAGTGGCAGAGGGAGGAACGGAAGGGAGAGGGAGAGGGGCGAGAGAAAGCAAAGAGAGCGGAGGAAGATAGGAGACAGATGGAAGGAGAAAATTTGGAGTGCGAGGGGGTAAGAGGCAGGAGAAGAGAGAGAATGTGAGAGAGGGGAAGGGAGAGGAGGGAAAGCATGAGCGAGAGGGAAGAAGGGGAAAGGATCATCAAAGAGATGATGTTGCGGAGCGGGAGATAAGCGGAAAATGGGGCGAAGGGGAGAGAACAAGGAGAAAATGAAGGAAGGAGAAACGGGGCAAATTGCAGAAGGTCAGAGAATGAGCACAGAATGAGGGAAAGAGTGCGAAGGAGAGAGCGAGAGTGAGGAAGGGAGAATGGTGGAGTGTGATAGAGGGGCCAATACGGAGAGTCGGGCAAGTGAGGGAAGGGAGAGTGGTTGATATTGGGGGAAAAGGGGGAGTGGGTGGAAGAAGGGCGGGAAAGAGGAGGGGAGAGTTTAGTGGGAAGGGAGAGAGGGATGGGGAGAGAGAGAGGGGTGTTGATAGACGAGCGAGTTTACAGAGAGTGGGCAAAAGAAGGGGAATGGAGAGAGGGGTAGTGGGAGAAAGTGGTAGAAAAGATGGAGCGGTTTAGAAGGGAAGGGAGAGTGGAGGGAATGAGGTGTGAGGAGCAGGGGGCAAAGGAGAGGGGAGAAGGGAGGGGAAGTAGGGAGAGAGGAGGTATAGGAGAAGAGAAAGAGGGTGACAGGGTGATCAGAAGAGAGAGAAAGATGGTTAGAATTTTCGGAGAATCGTTCAAATTCTGCAACGCTGTCTCCTCTCCGCCTCCTCCATGTCCCCCCTCGTCCTCAGCACCCCTCCAATGGTGTTCCCGACTTACCAACCCCTCCCACAGATGTCCCTCCTTTCCTCACCGACCGCTCCAACGGTGCTCCTTCTGCTCCGTGCCCCACACAGCTCCCCATCCTCAATCTCTCTTTATCCTCACCGATGATTCACACGGCAATCCCTCCTCACCCAATTCCATGTAACACCCACCACTCCACGCCTCCCAGAGCACCCCTCCTTTCCGACCCCTTCCACAGCACTGCCTCGTTCCCGATCCCACAACGCTCCGTCCACACATCCCCTCGCAGAACGCACCGTCCCCACCAAACACAGCTCCCTGCTGCCATGGTGCTGAATACCCACCGCACCTCACAGAGCGCACCCTCCACACCGACACTCCCACAGACCTCCCACATTATGGCCAAAGCCACCGGTTCCCTCCGTCTTATTCTACAGCAGCTTATCATTAAGGTCAACTGTGCGCATGCGCTGAGATCTCTCGACAGGAGTGGACACGTTACCTAAACACAGTCAATTCAACAAAAATGATACTGACCTCCATCTCTCCGGACCCGAGGAGCGGAGAGGGCCGTGACGTTAAGTTCCACGTACGATACATCAGGTTCAGCTGGGAACACAACAGTAAGGGTGAGAATCAGGTTGAAGATCCCTCCGCACCGTCGCATGATACACTCACGGGTTCAGACACAGAGTAAAACTCCCTCCACAACTTCACATGACATACTCCCGGGTTCAGACACAGAGTGAAGCTCCCTCCACACCGTCCCATAACAGCCTCCTGGGGTAGGCACAGAGTGAAACTCCCTCCACACAGTCCAATCACATATTTCCCAGAGAGAAACACATTGAATCTCTCTCCACACTGTCGCTTCACTGATTCCCGAGTCAGTCACTGAGTAAATCTCCCTTCACAGCGACTCGTCATAAGCTCCTGGTGGCAGGCACCGAGTAAAGTGCCCTCAGCACCGACCGGCCAACCCTCCTACCTGGTGTCAGGCACAGTGTGTAGTTCCGTACACGCTGTCCCATCTCATATTTCCAGGGTAACAGACACAGTGTTAAGCTTTCTCCCTCTCTCCGCACCACTCACCTCTCGAAGGAGATTGTGAGTCCGCTCCTGTGAAACGCATGTTCGCGTAGGGCTCGCTCTCATCCATCCTATCGAGTTCTTGAGCTCCTGAAAGATACGGGAAAGTGATTGAGTGTGTGTGGGATGAAAGTGGTGAGGGAAGGGTAGTGTAAAGGGAGAGGAGAGATATGGAGAGTACTGGACACAGGACACAAACCCAACCCACTCTCCCTCTTCCTCGTCCTCTGTCTTCTCTGTCTTGCCTTCCTTATCGCACGGCAGTCTCTCTCTCTCTCTCTCTCTCTCTCTCTCTCTCTCTCTCCTTCCTCAGTTTTCTCCCATTCCCACTCTCTTTCCTTCCACATCTCCCACTACACTTACCGCATCCGACTTGACGAAGGTGGGGAAGGCGTTGGGTGTTATTTTTGCCTCGCGATACCCATCCCTCTCTCACATTCTCCAGTCCAATTCCCCCCCGTCCCCCCTCGTTCACTCCGACTCACTTCTTCCTGTTTCTGTCCCTTCTTTCCACATCCTCCTTCGCTTCTCCTTTCCCTCCCCCACACCGTTCCTCTTTCCCTCTGCACTACTCGTCCCTCCGTGTGCCCTTCCCCCACCCCTCTCCCTCACTCCCACCCTCACCCCCACCCGCTCCTTTTCACCCTCTCGCCATTCCACCTTCCCCACCACCTCCCTACCTCCAGCCGTTCCTGAAGTCTTGAATTCTGTGTCTGCCTCTAAGATTGCGTGTGTGTGTGTGTGTGTCTGAGAGCCGTTATGATGCAGAGGAAAGAGGAAGGAAGCGGAGGCGTGGAGTGGGCGGGGACGGGGTGGTGAGATTGCACATAGGAAAGGAATCACATGGTAGGTTTATCCACACAGAACTGTGGACAGGCTCGGAAGCCTTAGGGAGCTAGGGCTTTACTCTTTGGAGAGAAGGAGGATGAGAGGAGACATGATAGAGGTATACAAGATAATAAGAGGAATTGATAGAGTGGATAGCCAGCGCCTCTTCACCAAGGCACCACTGCTCAATACAAGAGGACATGGCTTTAAGGTAAGGGGTGGGAAGTTCAAGGGGGATATTAGAGGAAGGTTTTTTACTCAGAGAGTGGTTGGTGCGTGGAATGCACTGCCTGAGTCAGTGGTGGAGGCAGATACACTAGTGAAGTTTGAGAGACTACTAGACAGGTATATGGAAGAATTTAAGGTGGGGCTTATATGGGAGGCAGGGTTTGAGGGTCGGCACTGCATTGTTGACCGATGGGCCTGTTCTGTGCTGTACTATTCTATGTTTTGTTCTATGCTCAGAACCGAGAGACCGGTATACGATATAAGGGGAGTAAAACCCTATCGTTCTCAGAAATCCCGGTGAACACAGAGAGGGTGAATTGTAGAGGAGGGGCTTGGGTTGGACCCAGAGATCTGGAGGTCTGCTGGGGATGGAGTGGTCCACGTAAACAGGGAGTAGCTTTAGGGAGTTTGGGGATGAGGGAGATCGGTATAGTCGAGTAAGGAGGTGAAGGATTTAATAGGTGTTTAGGGAAAGGAGGGGGTGATGGAGACGGGGGATTACTCTGAGGTAGAAAGGGGTAGTCGGTGACAGAGAGTCGGTGCAAGGGATAATGGAGGGGCCGGATACTCCAGAGGTGTCAGGAGCGCATGGAGCTGGTCAGTGGTGAGGGGTGAGAGATTTTCTGCGCTCTCTGTTTCGGGGCACAGGGTCAGAACGCCCTTGAGGTGGGTGAACGCTCACCAGGTGTCGGGCCCCGATGGTGTACCTGGAGTGGGCCCTGCAGACCTGTGTCGACCAGCAGACCGGATTGCCCGAGCCTCTTCCTCAGTCTCTCACTTCTGCATTGGAAGCATCCCATCCGCTTCAAAAGGGCGACGATCATACCAGTATTCAGGGAGGGCGGGGTGAGCTGCTTCGGCGACTATGAAGTGTAAAATAACGCGTTAGTGTTTATTGGCTGGAACATAGAAATCTGCAGTACATTGCCTGCCCTTCGGCCCACAACGTTGTGCCGTCCAAGTAACCTTCTCCAGAAGCTGCCAAGAATTTCCCTATTACATAGCCCTCTATTTTACTGAGCTCCATGGACTATCCAAGAGTCTTTAAAAGACCCGTTTGTATCGGCCTCCACCACCGTCGCTGTCAGTGCGTTCCCCGCACTCACCATTCCCTGTGTGAAAACCTTGCCCCCGACATCTCCTGTGTACCTACTTCCAAGCACCTTAAAACTGTGTCTTCCCGTGTTAGCCATTCCAGTCCTGGGGATAAAAGCTTCTGACTATCCACACGACCAATGCCTCTCGTCATCTGATACACCTCTATCAAGTCACCTCTCATCCTCCGTCGCTCTCAGGAGAAAAGGCCAAGTTCATTCAAATTATTCTCATAAGCCTTGCTCCCTAATCCAGGCAACCTCATTGTCAATATCCTCTGCACCCTCTCTATAGTATACACATACTTCCTGTACTGAGGTGACCTGAAATGAACACACTATTCCAAGTGCGGTCTGACCAAGTTCTTATATAGGTTTAGCATTACCTCCCACGGTTGATGAAGGCCAATACACCATATGCCTTCTTAACACGGACCCGAAGATCTCTATGATCCTCCACACTGCAAGGGATCGCTAATAATATTAAGTTATGTCTTCAGATGTGACCTGCCGAAATGAACCACTTCACACTTATAGGAGTCGAACTGCTTTCGCCAGTTGTCAGCCCAGTTCTGCATCCTATCGATATCGCGCAGTAACCTCTGACAGCCCTCCACACTATCCACAACACCCGCAACTTTTGTGACATTGAGAAAGACAGTAAGCCACCTTCCACCTTTCACAGCGACGAGGGGTCCCAGAACAGATCCCTCTGTTGTACAGCAGGTCTCTGGCCTCCATGCAGAAGGACCCTCTGCGATGTGTCTGTCTCCACATTAGGTCTACTGCTGTTGTCATCTCACTTGCTCTCCTCTGGGCCCGGGACCATCTGGACAATAGCAGAACTTACGTCAGGCTGCGGTTACCTGGCAACAGCTCAGCGTTCAGCACAATCGTTCCCTCAGTTCGAATCAGCAAACTGCAGATCCTGGGCTGGTGCATCTCCCTCTGCAACAGCACGTTTGTCTTCCTCATCCGGGAAACCACGGTCAGTGTAGATCGGTGATGACATTCCCGATCTACAGGTAGTGTTGCGTTAGCAGAGAGGCTGCAGAGGGTCTTGTACTGGCAGAGGAAATACAGTGCAGGGGAGTGTATGGTCATGCAGTTTGCTGGAAGAAATAAAAGTGCAGACTATTTTCGAAATCGAGAGAACATTTAACAATATCCAGAGCAACAGGATTTGAGAGTCTTGGTGCAGGATTCCCTCAGGATTAATTTACAGGTGGATTCGGTGCTGAGGAAGAGAAATTCAATGTTCGCATGCATTTCCAGATTACCGGAATATAAGAGAAAAGATTTAAATTTTAGGCTTTACACGACACTGGCGAGGTCTCATTTGTAGTATCATGAGCGATGTTGGTCCCCTAATATATAGATGGATTTGCTGACTTGGGAGATTATACGACCAGAAAACACATGCGATGAAATAGACCATTCAGCCCATCAAAACTGCTTTGCCATTGCATTCATGGCTGATGCCGGATCCCACTAAACCTCATACTCCTGCCTTCTCGCCATATCATTTGATTCCCTGACAAATCATAAAACTGTCAAATTTCGCCTAAATGTACTCACAGGCTTGGCCCCCATCATAGTTTGTGGTAGAGAATTCAGCATATTCGTTTCGCCCTGGCAACAGAATCTCCTCTTTGCTTCTAATCGAAAAGTTCGCCAGGCAATTCTGAGTATGTGCCCTCTCGTTCTGCATATCCCCATCATCGGAAACATCCTCTCCACATCCACCGTATCTCGTCATTTCAACATTCGGTAGGTTCAACAAGATCACCCCTCATTTTTCTAAATTTTAGTTAGTACAGGTATAAGGCTGCGAACACTCCTCATATGTTAACCCCTTCTTCCCCAGTCTAGATTCTCTGAAATTCTAACATCGGGGAAACTCAAATAATTAGAGAGGCTTACGTGGTGATAGATAAGTCGTAGAGAGATGTAGTTACACTCGAACTGTTTTTCCAGGAAACTGGGTGAAAGCCAGGATGGGAAGTCGGTTAAGGAGCTAGTGGAGAGTTCCTCTGTGGACATCTCCCTCAGTAGCAGGGATACCACTTCAGATACTGTCGCGGGACGACCTAACAGAGGAAAGTCCCAGTAGTCAGCTGTTTGACAGTGGGTCTACCTCTTGACTCAGAAGGGAAGCGGGGAGGAAAAGACACGCTGTGGTGATAAGGGATTCGTTATATAGGGGAACAGGCAGGAAATTCGCTGTGCCAGAATGAGATTCCATTTTACACCTGCTGTCCCCTGATAAAGCCACGCCATTGTTTCCTTTTTATTTTATTATTAACCCCAGACTCAACTTGTACATTAATCTTCTGGGAGTCTTGCACAAGGGATTCTAAGTCCCTCTGCACCTATGATGTTTGAAATTTCTCCACATTTAAATAATGGTCTACCCTATTGTTTCTTTTTGCCGAAACACATTATCATACATTTTCCAACACTGTATTGAATATGGCAGTTTCTTGCCATTTTCCAATTTGTCTAACTCCTGTTGCGATCGCATTGCTTCCTCAGCACGACCAACCCCTCCATCTATCTTCGTATCATCCGCAGATTTTGGTACGAAATAGTGCAAATCATTATCCAGATAATTGTCAAACAATGCTGAAATAGAGGACTGGATACTGACAAATCAGGAGCACCACTACTCACCGGCAGCCATCCAGAAAAGGCCATTGCTATTCCCTCTCGCTGCCTCCTGCCTGCCAGATATTCCTCTATCCATTGCAGTATCCGTCCTTGAACGCCATGGGATTTCGTCTTGTTAAGGAGTCTCACAAAATGCGCCTGATCAAATTCCTTCTGTAAATCAAGTAAATGGCGTCCACTTCCTCTCTTTTGTCCACTCTGTTTGCTAATTCCTCTATTTATTTCTCTCTCTCTCCTTCAACTGCCCATCCTTCTTCCCTCAATTTCCCCGCCCTTCACCCCCTCACCGTCTCCTCTTCTTCCATCCTCGTCACTTTCCTCATTTTTCTACGTACTCCCTTTTCCCCTCTCACTGTACCTCACTGCCCACCATTCTCTCACACTCTCTCTCATTTCTCTCGCTGTCGCTCGCAGACCGTCTGATCTCCATCTACTCAGAGCTGAATATTGGGAAAGACGAACCCCACATCGATAAACACGAGGATCCTCCCATTGCCTCGGGACCCGGCGAGTTGCAAATCACTGCACAACCAGGTCAGAGTTCGTGACAATGGCGTCATTCTGCAGGGATCACGCGTCATATGCCCAAATGCCTTCATGTCTAGCGCCCCGACCACGTCTCTGGGTCCTCAATCCGTAGACGGGCAACCATCTGGTAACAAAAGGTTGTCGCTCTGCTCCCCAATTAAATGTCTTTCCCCTCTCACCTTACACCTCTGCGCTCTTTTCCTCAATTTTCAAAGTTTGGGGGAAATAACTGTGCGCATTCATTCTGTCTGTGCCCCTCGTGCCTGTAACTAACCCTGAAAGGTCATCCCAATGCTCCAAGGAATAAACCACTCTCCATAACTCAGTCCGTCTCGTCCCGGCAGCAACCTCGCCAATCTCCATCTGCACTCTTCCCATTTGGGTAGCATCTTGCAGACGGTCGACCAGAACCGCACAAGCCACTCCAAGTGCGGCCTCACCTACGTCCTGTACAAATGTAACGTCACCTCCCGACTCCTGCGCTCAGTGAACTGACTGATGATGGCCTGCGCGTCAGACTCCTTCTTCACCGCCCTGTCTACCTGTGATCCATTTTCTGGGTACAGTGTTCCTGTACCGTGTGTCCGTCTGTTCTACAACACTCCTCAGTGTTCCTCCGGATCGCTGTGGAAGACCTACCCTGGGTTGTCTTACTACAGTACGATAGCTCGCACGTATCCGATCTAAACTGCATTCGGCCCACTTCAGCAGCTCATCGAGATCCCACTGTAAGAGGAAACTGTCTACACTGTTTACCCCACCACCAACGTTACTGTCGTCTGCAACTGACCAACCATGTTTTGTATAATCTCCTAGAAATGGTAGATACAGTTGACAAGGATCAGTGGTCCCACCGCCGACCTCCTGGTGAACACCGCTAGTGACGGGCTTCCAGTCTGAGAAAAGAACTTCAACACTGAAAGTGAGCTCCTCACGCATAGCCAATTGTACATCCAGTCACTCATTCCTCTGGGACCTTGTTAAAATCTGTGTACATTACATCTGCATTACATCTACCATCTCGATCTGATCAGTGAGCCGCACTAAAATTAGTCAGACAGATCTCCGTTGGTTCCACATCACCCTCCAGTGTACTCTACCATCTGACACTTTGTTAACAGCCTTGTACACAGTGACATGCAAACGTTTGGGCACCCCAGGTTAAAGTTTCTGTTACTGTGAATAGCGAAGCGAGCCAACGAGAAACTGATTTACAAAAGGCAGAAAGTTAAAGATGACACATTGCTTTAATATTTTAAGCAAGAAAACTTTTTTATTTTCATCTTTTACATTTTCAAAAGAACAAAAAAAGAAAAGAGCCGAAAGCAAAATTTGGGCACCCTGCATGGTCAGTAGTTAGCAACACCCCCTTTGGTAAGTATCAGAGCTTGTAAACGCTTTTTGTAGCCAGCTGGGAGTCTTTCAATTCTTGTTCAGGGGATTTTCGCCCATTCTTCCTTGCGGCGGTAACAAAACCCAATTTCCCTCGGGATTAATAAAGTATATCTATCTATCTATCTATCAAGAGGCTTCTAGTTCTGTGAGATTCTTGGGCCGTTTTGCATGCACTGCCATATTGAGGTCTATCTACGGATTCTCGATACTGTTTGGGTCGGGGAACTGTGAGGACCATGGCAAAACCTTCAGCTTGCGCCTCTTCCGGTAGTCCATTGTGGACACTGAGGTGTGTTTCGGTTCATTATCCTGTTGTAGAAGCCATCGGCTGATTTACAGTCTATGTGATGTTTGCTTCCAGAATTTGCTGGTATTTAATTGAATTCATTCTTCCCTCTACCAATAAATGTCCCCCATGCCACTGGCTGCAAAACAAGCCCAGAGCATGATCAATACACACCCGTGCTTAACAGCTGGGGAGGAATTCCTTTCATGGCGTTCTGCACCTTTTTTCTCCAAACATGCCTTTGCTCATTGCGGCCCAAAGGACTTGATACCAAAATGCAGCAGGTTTGCTTACATGTTGCTTTGAAATTTTTGAATAGTCCTTTTTGGCAATATGAGCAAAGGTACTTTTAGAAACATAGAAAGATAGAAAATAGGTGCAGAAGTGGGCCATTCGGCCCTTCGAGCCTGCACCGCCATTTATTCTGATCATGGCTGATCATCCAACTCAGAACCCCGCCCTAGCCTTCCCTCCATACCCCCTGATCCCCGTAGCCACAAGGGTCATATCTAACTCCCTCTTAAATATAGCCAACGTACTGGCCTCAACTGCTTCCTGTTGCAGAGAATTCCACAGATTCACCACTCTCTGAGTGAAGAAGTCTTTCCTAATCTCGGTCCTTAAAGGTTTCCCCTTTATCCTCAAACTGTGACCCCTCGTTCTGGACTTCCCCAACATCGGGAACAATCTTCCTGCATCTAGCCTGTCCAATCCCTTTAGGAGTGTATACGTTTCATTCAGATCCCCCCTCAATCTTCCAAATTCCAACGAATACAAGCCCAGTTCATCCAGTCTTTGGAGAAAAAGGGTGCAGAATTTCATAAAAAGAATCTGTCTCCAACTGTTAAGCACGGCCGTGGATTAATCACGCCTCTGTCAAATTAATTAGGGAGATTTCCTTTGGTTCCACATCAGCCTCCGGAGCGGTCCACCATCTGAGCGCTTGTCGATAGCCTTGTATAGGTTTCTGCACGCTTCTTCATTTCGATGGGGGGTGCAGAAGAGAGAATGTCCGGGATGGTTTGATGATGATGGCTGCATTAACGAGGAATCAGGAAGTGCAGACAAAGTTCATGGAGGGGAACCTGGTTTCAGAGATGAGCTCAGCTCTTTCCAGAACATTTTGCAGTTTCATGCGGCCAAGGGCGAAGCAGCTTCAATATCTTCAGTGAGGAACCAAGACGGTTCATGCAAGCAGGACAGTAGAAAGGTTGTATTGGGAAATTCAGTAGCATTTTTTTCAACTTTGTCAGCTACTCTCTATAATGGCTTGGATCCAGTGTGATTTGACTGACTAATTTGTTCCGATTGGCAGATGTAATTTACGGTGAATTTAACAATTCCATTATCAAGATCCCACATAGTTGATCGCTCTGGAAGTGTAAGAGTGGGAGGTACGGAGAGACAGAGACTGAATGGAGCGGTGAGACTGGGAGCGAGAACAGAAGACAAATGGGGAGGGAGATGCTAGATGGCGTGACACCCAGGGAGAGTTGTCGAACTGATTTGTTGCTCCTCTGCCGATCTCCCCAGCTAATCGAGAACCCACTGTCAGAGAAAACTGTCTTCCCTGTTTCACACGCGACCGACTTTAGTGTTGTATGCAAGCGTAACAACCGAGTCGCATATAATCTGCTACAAATGGTCGATGCAGTTGACAAAGACCACGGGGCCCACCACCGATCCGCCGGTGAACATCGCTGGTGATTGGCTTCCAGTCTGAGAAACGAACTTCAACCCCTAACCTTTGCTTCTCACGCCGGGCCTATGTCCAGTCAGCTATCCCTCCCAGCTTCGCCGACCATTTTTCAGAGGGGTACACCCTGTGAGACCATAAGACCAACAGACATAGGAGCAGAGTTAAGCCATCTGGTTCATAGAGTCTGCTCCGCTATTCTGGCATGGCTGATGTTTTTTTTTTTTTTCAGTCTCCTCCTCAACCACATTTCCTGACCTCCCCGTGACGTTTAATGTCATGTTCAATCAAGAACATTTTAAATTCTGCCTTAAATACACCAAACGACCTGGCTTCCATAGCTGCATTTGGTAATACATTCCACAAATTCACCACGCTCTATCTAAAGACATTTCTCCGCATCTCTGTTTTGAAATGGCGCTCCTCTAGCCCAAGTCCGTCCTCTGTTGTCACCGACTGTGCCACCACGGGAAACGTCCTTTCCACATCTGCTCTGTCTAGGCCTTTCAACATTAGAAAGGATTCAATGAGATCCCCCCTCATCCATCTGAATTCCAGCGAGCACGGACCCAGAGTGATCAAACGTCCCTTGCATGGAAATTCTTTCATTCCTGGAATCATCCTTGTGAACCTCCTCTGGACCCTCTCAAATGCGAGCATATCTTTTTCTCAGATGCGGGGCCCAAAAATGCCCATAATTCTCATGGTGAGGGGCCACAGGTGTCTTATAAAGCCAAGACCGACACCTGCGGAACACCACTAGTTACTGGCAGCCAGCCAGAAAATGAACCTTTTTATTCCCACTCGTTCTCCTACCGTATTACACGTTCTCTCACTCGAACCACATTAGTACCTTTCCTGTAATATCATTGACTCTTAAATTGCTAAGCAGATTCATGTGTGGCACCTTGTCAAATGAAATCTGAAAGTCCGAAAATGCAGCATCCACTGCAGCCCCTTTATCTATCCTAATTGTAATCTCCTCAAAGAATTTCAACAGGTTCGTCAGGCAGGATTTCCCTGAAGGAAGCGATGCTGACTTTACACTACCTTGCTCTGTTTCACGAAGTACTCCATCACCTCATCCTTAACAATTGACTCGAACATCTTCCCAACCACTGAGGTCAGGCTAACTGGTCTATAATTTTCTTTATGCTGCCTTCCTCCTTTCTAAAAGCGTGGTGTAGCATTTGCTATTTTCCAGTCCTCTGGCACCACGCCGAAGTCCAGGTTTCTTTCCAGTGCCACCACAAACTCTCGCGCTCCCTCTTTCAGGACCGCAGGGCGCAGTTCCTCTGGTTCGTGTGAATTGTACAACTTTAGGTCTCTCTGTCTTTTGAGCACCTTCTCTCTTGTTACAGTAACTTTTATTCTTTCACACATTACAGCATCAGGCATTCTGCTAGTGTCTTCCACTGTGACTGCTTTCAAGTTTGAGCATCTGTTCACTTTTGGAATGTACTGTATGTGCCCTGCGCCTTCCTCATTTTCTGCAGCAGAGAAGGCAGAGAAGGTACAGAGAGAGAGAGAGAGAGAGAGAGAGAGAGAGAGAGAGAGAGAGGCATTGCATGAAAAGGGAAGCTTGAGCTCGCCACGGGTAGAAGAAGACTAGAAAACCCAGTGGAGGGAACGAGTTTGGAGGGGAGCTGTTGACGCTACGTGGAGGGAGGGGGCTGACTCACTTCGGTGGGGTTAGGTGTTTATCCTGGGGCCGTGGTTTCTCGCAGAGAGGGCGTCTGTAGCCCGGCGATGAGCAAGAGCAGTGGGAGCGTCCGACGCGCAAAACAGAATCCAGCCAGGGGGATGCAAATCTCCAGGAAAACAGAAGCTCTGTGTGAGTGACACAAATCTCTTTGATATTCCTTACACACGCCGTCCTTCTTTACTTCCGTCCTTCCATTCCATTCCTCTCTCAACCCCTTCCGACTACTTTCGCTCCATCGTCTACATTCCTTCTCCCTCATCCCTCCCTTCCTGCACTCCTCTTTCTTCTCCGTACCACACTCTCTATCCTCCCTCTTCTCTCCGCTCCCTCCCATTCTATATCTCTCTCCCTCTCTCTCCTCCCTATCCACGCCCCGCTTTTCTTCCTCTCTCTCCCAATATCCCCCCCATTTCTCTACCCATCTCCGTCGTCCCCTCCCGTTTCCCCATCCCCATCACTCCCTTCTTCGCCACCCCTCTCAGAACACTCCCTCTCCTCTCATGTCCTCTACCTACTCAGTCCACCGTCACCCACTTAAATCTCTTCAGCGACCCCTAGTCTCCTGCTCTTCTCTCCCTCCCCCTCTTTCACCCCACTCTCACTGCTGCTCCCCCCTCCACTCTTATCTTTCTCGACAACCCTCTCGCACAAACTCCACCCACACTTCCCGCAACACACTGCTCTCGGTCCCTCTTTGCATCAGCTGCTCATCTGCTGTTTACTGGTGTCGGTCTGACTCACTTGTCAGCACGGGTTTCTTCTGACCGCGGTTGCTTCCCCTTTCTGAGTTTAGTGATACAGAGAATCGGCGTCAGGGTGGACGACAGCGTGACTTACATGAATATGAAGCTCACAAAAGCGGACGCACGGTCTCCTTCCCGAGGTGAGTGGGGCAGAAGGTTGGAGGGAGGGAGTTTCAACCTGCATCCGACCCAGAGGGCGTGTGATGGGATAGTGTGGAAGTAGCGTCACATTGCGTCTGACCCTAGGGGGTTGTGACTTTTCAGTGCGGAGGGAGCTCACATTGTTTCTGACTCCGGCATTCTGTGAAGAGACGATCTGCAGGGAGATTCAGTCTTTTCTGAACCCCAGCGTGTGTGATGAGACAGTGTGGAAGCAGGCTCACCATATGTCTCACACCAAGAGTGTGTGATGGGGCAATGATGAAGGAGTTTCACTTTGTGTCTGAATCCCCGTGTGTGACATGGGGTAGTGTGGAAGGAGCTTCACTCTGTGTCTGACCCAGAGAGTGTGTGATGAGACGGTATGTAGGGAGCTGCACTCTGTGTCTGATCCAGGTACTGTGTGATGGGACGGTATGTAGGGAGATTCACTCTGTGTCTGATCCCAGGACCGTGTGATGGGACGGTATGTAGGTAGACTCACTCTGTGTCTGTTCCCGGGACTGTGTGATGGATTATTGAGATGGAGCGTCACTGAATTCATAATTCCAGGAGTGTGTAATGGGATTATATGGGGGGCGGGGGAAAGTCTCGCTCTGTCTGTTACTCACAGTCGTATCCCTGAGGGTTTTGGCGTTTAAACGGACTCCAATCAGAGATCGGGAGCAAGAAATTTGTCACTGACACGTTCTGTTCCCAAGGCTCCAATCTGAACAGCTTTTCTGTGGCCTCCAGTCTCCTCCCCTTCCTTCCCCTTCCCTTAGCACACAATTCCTTCTCTGTGATTCTTAACTGTGTGAGAGAGTAGCCGGAGGTCCGGCTCCATATTCGTACCAAAAACATCGGTTTTTATAGGAAGGCAGTTATACAAAGTGAGTTCAGTGATTCAGGTTTTAAATTGAAGGACAGGGCCAGTACCCGTCCCAGTGAGGCCAGACATAGGAAGACAGTACAGGTTAGCGCGCGGCTGAAAAATAGGTGCAGGTGCGATGGCTTCAAAATTTGGTACATTGTGATTTTTCAAAGGAAGGTGGGATCTGTACAGAAGAGATAGAAGACAGTTTACACCTAAGCTGGAGAGGAACGAATATCCCGGCGGGAATGGTTGTCGATACTGCGCATGACGGTTTTGGGCAGTGTTGTTAAACTCGGGTTGCAGGGGAATGGGATTCAGAGTTCCAGAGCAGACAGCGGAGTCGAAATGGAGACAGATGGTGTTAAGACCCCAGGGGAAGGCTGGAATTAATCTGTGGAGCATGTTGCGACTGGAGTCCTGATCTGTGTATATTTCGGGTTTCCCTATTGTCAGACATCAAGAAGCGGAAGGAATTGAAGGAGGAGGGGTGAAATTACTAGGTATGGAGTGAGCCACCCTCTGCGTCTGAGTCAGACAGAAAGATGGTTTTGGCGACTCCAAGCAGAGCTCAGGAGCCAGGTAAATGTCACTCACACGGGTTGGCGAGTGCACATTAAAAAACAACGATTTGCGGAAGTTTCGGAGTGAGGAAAGTCAGGTCTCTGGTACTGAGCATGGTTTTGTGCCTCAGAAGGAAAGCAGGGAGAGGAAGATGAGAAAACTGTAGAGAAAGGGGCTTCTGATATTTGTTTCTTTGGGTTCACTTCCAAAGAAGTTACAACCGGTACTGAAGAGACCGTTTCGCTTCAATACAAGTTGCATTCAACGATTCATGAATACCCATGATTACAGCGAAACTGGTCTGGGTTATTGCAGGACAAAAGTTCACAACACAAAACCAAAGGTCACACACGGCACAAACTACAGATAAAATGTAGAAGATAGAAAGATAACAAGCGGATGTAGAATGTCAGGAAAAGCATTCATGCAATATCTGAGTTTTTCATATAGATTCCATATGTATCTCGGGCTAAGGGGCGAGCTGATGCAGGTACATATCATTACGAGAGACAGAGATGGATCAGGCAACCGGTGCATTTCTCCCACAGAGAGAAATGTATAATACCGCGGAATGGAAGGTGAGAGGGTATATCTTTATGGGAGATATGAGAGGCAGGAATTTGTTTACACAGACAGCGTGGGTGACTGGAAAGTGCTGCCAGGGGTGGTGGTGAAGGCGATACGATGGAGGCGTTTAATTGGCTCTTTGACGGGCATGTGGATGTGCAGGGATTGGAAGCAGTTGGACATTGTGTCGGTAAAAACGAGTTAGGTATAAATTATAATTTGTTCAGCAAATATTTTGGGCCGAAGAGTCTGTAATGTTCTGTTATGTACGCTCTCTGCTCTGCATGAGGGAAAGAGGGTGATTTGAACTCAGGGGGTGGGGAGAGCAGGAGTGGGGGAGATCAGAGAATATGACGATAGATTGACAATGGCAAGGAACGATTTTTCCACAGACGACATGGGCATTGAACGCCCCACAAGAAGAGACAGATTAGATTCAAGCATATGGCTAATCTGCGTTTTAACAACGACCCTAGTTCTCACGGGTATCTGCTGGAGGATTCATGGTGAGCTGAACAACGGTCGGAACGGCAAAACCGCAGAGAATAAAAATGGACACTGTGACAGCGACATATTCCCAACATTTCCCAGAAACACCCTTTACGGTGATATCAAAGCGCCCTTCACTGTGGTACTGACGGGAATCTCAGCATGACCACGACACGTCACCTACCGTGACACCGACACAACGCCCACCAACACATTCCTCACCATAATACCGATATATCCCTCAAACTGATGCCAACACATAACATAATGTAATCACGATTCACTGTAACACTGAAACGACTCTAGTGGCACCGACAGGTCACGCAACGTTGTCACATTCCTCAGTGTGACACAGACACGTCCATCGCTTTGAAACCGACTCATCTCTTATCATGACAGTAACAGCCGATCCACTGAAACACCGTCATAACACTCGCCGAAACACCGCACACTGACACCGACACCGACACGCCCTTCACCGTGACACTGACACACCGCTGAGTGTGACACCTGCAGCTTCCTCAACGTGACCCGTCCAGCTCCGCATCGTGACAAAGACTCAGAAGGCACTCGAACGCACTCAGTGAGGCAATTACCCAAAACTGACCCTCACACAGGCAAACTCCTCACCGTGATACCGACACCTAAATTCACAAATGCACAGACATAGTCCTCTCCATGACGCCGACACACACCTGAGCGTGACACTCTCACACACACCGCGGCCATGACATGCCTGTCACGGTGACACAGACATGCTCCTCTCAATGAGACCAGCACCCACACATTGTAAAGATACTCCATTCACCGTGACACCACCGGACCCCTCAGTCTGAAATTACCCTCACTCTGACATTTCCCTCGGCGTGACGTCCAGATACACTTCATTCTGACCCGGCACCCCTCTCGCCGAGGCACAGAAACAACTGTCACAGTGACACCGACACGTTCCTCACAGCAACTCGAACATGCCCCGCTCGATACTGACGCAGACCCCACTGTAGCAACAAAATCTGCACCGGGACATTGATATATCCCTCAGCGTGACACAGACACGCCCCTCAATGTGGCGCCGACGCCCCTCACTGCGCCATTAGCACATCCATCACTGCGACACCCTTCACCGTGACACTGACACATCACTCTCTGTGACTCGTTCGGTAGCGTGACGCTGATTCACGTGTCACTGTAAAAGCTAAACATCCTTCACCATCTTTTTCAGTATCACAGATTCGTCAGTCTATGATCACCTCCGACCGAAACTACCACGAGTTAATCTCAACCCTGAAATCCAAGATATCTGAGATCTCCCTCCTGGATCCCTCTCAGCGAACTTGTCTCAAGAGTCTTTCTGCGATCAGCTCTGATGTGTCTGTTCTTGAACGAATGCACACTGATCTCCGTCACCTGTTCACTGAGATGGAAACGAAGTTCAGATCTGTCAACGAGACCAAGGCTCAAATTTGTGAATTGCTGACCAACAGAAGAGGTGAGGCATCATACCCCTCTTTAACCCCGTCATCATCACAGGACAGGCATAGAGAGTGGACGCGGCACTCTGTGCTTGACATCAGGGGTGTGTGAAGAGATGGTATGGAAGGAGATTCCCTCTGTTTTTGTCCCGGTGTGTGTGTGTGTGTGAAGGTGCTGCGTGGAGGAAGTTTCCCTCTACCACTGAACCCACGAGCGTGTGACGGGACAGTGTGGAGGTGGATTCACTATGTGTCTGACCACGGGATTGTGAGACGTAACATTACAGCTTCACTCTCTGTCTGACTCCGGAAATCTCTGATGTGACAGTATGGATCGAGCTTCACTCTGTGTCGGGCAGGCGGATTGTATGATCGGACAGGGCCCAGAGAGCTTTATCCCATGTCTCACCTTGAACGGCTTTATGGTTCCATGCACAGAGAGTTCCACTCTGAATCTGGGATGAGTGATCGGACGTTTCAGAGGGGGCTTCACTCTGCGACTGAATCCGGGAGTGTGTTGTGTGATGCGATCGTGGAGGAAGAGCTTAAGTCTGTGTCTGAATCTGGGAGTGAGTGATGGGACGTTACAGAGGGTGCTTCACTCTGTGTCTGAATCAGGGAGTTTGTGATGGGACGGTGCGAGTGGAGCTTCACTCTGTGTCTGACTCCCGGAGTGTGTAATGAGATTGTCGAGAGGGAGCGTCTGCGTCTGAATTCGGGAGTGTGTCATTGGACTATGCAGAGGGAGATTCACTCTGTGACTGAATCAGGGAGTGTGTGATGGGAAGGTGTGAATGGAGCTTCACTGTGTGTCTGACTCCAGGAGTGTGTGATTGGACTATGCAGAGGGGCGTTTTACTTTATGTGACACCGGATTGTGTGATTGAATGTAATGGAGAGAGGTTGTCCCCGTGAGTGTGCCATTGGAAGGTGTGGGCGGTGTGGAGGGAGACTCACTCTGTGTCTGACCCCGGGAGTGTGTGATGGGACGGTGTGGAGGGAGATTCACTCTGTGTCTGACCCCGGGAGTGTGTGATGGGACGGTGTGGAGGGAGATTCACTCTGTGTCTGACCCCGGGAGTGTGTGATGGGACGGTGTGGAGGGAGATTCACTCTGTGTCTGACCCCGGGAGTGTGTGATGGGACGGTGTGGAGGGAGATTCACTCTGTGTCTGACCCCGGGAGTGTGTGATGGGACGGTGTGGAGGGAGATTCACTCTGTGTCTGACCCCGGGAGTGTGTGATGTGACGGTGTGGAGGGAGATTCAGTCTGTGTCTGACCCCGGGAGTGTGTGATGGGACGGTGCGGAGGGAGATTCACTCTGTGTCTGACCCCCAGAGTGTGTGACGGGACGGTGTGGAGGGAGATTCACTCTGTGTCTGACCCCGGGAGTGTGTGATGGGACGGTGTGGAGGGAGATTCACTCTGTGTGTCTGACCCCGGGAGTGTGTGATGTGACGGTGTGGAGGGAGATTCAGTCTGTGTCTGACCCCGGGAGTGTGTGATGGGACGGTGTGGAGGGAGATTCACTCTGTGTCTGACCCCGGGAGTGTGTGATGGGACGGTGTGGAGGGAGATTCACTCTGTGTCTGCCCCGGGAGTGTGCAATGGGACGGTGCGGAGGGAGATTGACTTTTTCTGATCCCAGTCGGCGCAACGGGATTAATGGACGAAGATTCACTGTTTCTTGTTCCTGAGTTTCAGAGCAAACGTGTCCCCAGTACTGGACCGAAAAGGAAGGCTGGTGTTATTTTATATCCACGTCCGTAAAATCTTATGATGGAGCGAGGGAACATTGTTCAAAATTTGATGCAAGGCTCCTGGAAATAAATTCAAACGTGGAAAAGGTATGTTTTACCGTGGGAAGAGATATCTACAATAAAGAACTCCCGTGGTGTGACGCACAGTGGAGTTTCCTTCACACCATCTCACCACACACTCTTGGTATGAGACACAGTGTGAAGCTCCTTCCACAACGTCCCGTCACAAACTTCCAGGGTCAGAGACCGTGAATCTCCCTCAACACTGTTGCATCAAAGACTACTGGGATCGGAAACAAAGTGAAGCTCCCTACACACCGTCCCGTCCACACTCCCGTGGTCAGTCACCGTGAAGCTCACTCAACGCCGTTCCATCACATACTCCCGGGATGAGACACAGAGTGAATCTCTTTCCGGACCGTCCCATCACACACTCCCGGGGTCACACACAGAGTGAATCTCCCTGCACACCGTCCCATCACACACTCCCGGGGTCAGGCACAGAGTAAAGATCCCTCCACACCGTCCCATCACACACTCCCGTGGTCGGACACAGAGTGAATCTCCCTCCTCACCGTCCCATCGCATACTCCCGTGGTCGGACACAGAGTGAATCTCCCTCCACACCGTCCCATCACACACTCCCGTGGTCAGGCACTGGGTGATTTCCCCTCTGTACCGTCCCTTCACATGGACAGGCATTGAGTGGGTCTGGTTCTAAACATTAATGAAGGGATTTAATTTAACAGAATTTTGTTTCCAATGACATCATTCGATACACAGCGTACTGGATTGGAAAATGCGCAAACAAGTGAGCTTTGGACTGTTGCTGGCTTGTGGTCTGTGAGTGCGTCAGTGCGGTTAGTTGGCTGACTGACACAGCGTTGTCGAGAGAGGGCTGTGCAGTGAGATTAATTTGGGAAATGACTCGGGATTTTAGGGGGAGAGCAGTGCAGTGGGATTCATACGGTGATGTACTCGGGGCTGTGGGAAGAGCAGGGTATCATGGGATTAGTTCAGAGACTGACATGGGGCTGTGGGGAGATGAGTCGGATTAGTTTGGCGACGGTCACCGGTTGTCTGCTGACTCTGTTGAAATTGTTTTAACCTCTGATAGGAACGTCGCCTCTTATCTTCTGTACAAGCTGAACTATGGATGGGTCACCTGCAGTAACTGCGACTCGTACGCATGGAGTTACGATTGCAAAGGTGAATACAGATTCATCTGCGAGAAGTCTGCATATTTATACCCAGATATTCCTGAAGAGATCCAAGGTCTCTGTCAACAGCCTGTCGGGCCGACTTCAATCAAGTGACTACACCCTTCTTCTCCCCATTCAATCTACCCCACTCTGAAACCCTCATAATTTCATCCCCTCTCACCCTCTCTGCCCCTCCCTGCTACCCTATTCTCCTCCTCTACTCGCATCCACATTGTCCCCAGTACTCCCCCTCTCCCCATCTGAACTACTCTTCTCCCCTCCAGGCCCCACTCTCTCCTTCTTTCCCCATTTATTCCCCCTTTCCACCCGTCTTCTCTCTCTGCCCTTTTTATTCCCAACTAATTCCGCTTCTGCCCCTTCCTCTCCACCTCGGACCCCATTTTCCGCCTCTCCTCTCTCGGTTCCCTCCACCCACTCTCGCCTCAATTCTGTGCGCACTGACCCTCAGTTCACCAACCCAGGGGGAAAAGATTGTGCACATTCACCCTATCTGTGCCTCTCCTGGCTTCATACTTACGCTCCAAGGAGCAAAGTCCGATCCTTCTTGCCTTCTCTCCATAACCCAGACCCTCGAGTCCCGGCAACATCCCCGTGAATCTCCCTTTGCACTCTTTCCAGCTCAGTGGCATCTTCCCTACAGTAGCGCGACCAGAACTGAACACCGAACTCACAGCGCGACCTCACCGACCTTTTGTACAACCACAACGTGACCTCAGTACGGTGCAAAGATGTAAAAATCACGAAAATTGGTAACATTAATAAATACTGCAAAGCAGTGATTACCGAGAGAGTGTTAAAGTGTTCAGGAAGCGTTCTCAATCTGATGGCGGAAGGGAAGCAACTGCTTGTAAATTGTTGAGTTTCCCGGCTCCTGTAACCCTCCCCGATGGTACCGATGAGCACAGGGCAATTCCCGGCGGGAGATGGTTCTCGCTGATGGATGCGGTCTTCCCGAAGCATTCCTTCTTCAACGTGTCCACGATGGAGGAGAGGGTTGCGTCCGTGATGGAGCTGGCTGAGTCCAGAACCTTCTATGGTCTATGGCGACCCTCTGCGTTGCAGCGTCCAAACCAGGCGGCCATGCGACAAGCCAGAATGCTCGACACCGTACAGCCGTAGAAATGTGCGAGTCTGGTATGATGTTAAAACCACTATCTTTATTGGTAACTACTTATAATGTAGTAACTTTAACAAGATAAACAAAAGTTAACGGTGTTATGTGTAGACAAGTGTGTAAACCCAACTATTGAGTTTGGGGGAAAAGGCTTAGCGTCTTTAGATGGAAAAGCAGGAATGTTCAGTAATCCACGAAATAAATTATTGGGGAGAGACATTTGTAATCCAAGGTAAAACGTAGAGAAAAGGTAAGTACAAAATATTCCACAGGGTTCACGCTGGTAAAACCAGATAACAGTCGCCGTACGTCTTGTCCGACGTGTCTTTCCAAATGCACATAGGAATTATTACCGATAGTGATCTGTCACGGGAATATCGTTTTCCAGCGGTTACCACACAGCATACCCAGGCAACCTAAAATCCACTGCTATAGATCCTACGAAATGACCATCATACATTCATTGTGCACTGTGTGCCGATGTTTAAAAGATCCTTCTGGGCACAGGAGATTTCCAAGGCTCAGCTGCGACAAGCTGAAGGTACCAGGGTCCCCACCCTTTCCCTTTCTCTATTACGACTGAAGGTCTCTCTCTCTCACTGTGTTTAATCTGCACAAACCAGGGCAGCCAGTGACTGACGTCATAAACCCGCCTCCTTCAGGCGCTCTTAAAGCGATAAACAGAGTCAATGAAACCTGCGGGTTCGTAACAACACCGACCCATAACACACTGATAGGGTCAGACACAGAGCGAAGCTCCCTCCACACTGTCCCATCACACACTCCCGGGGTCAGACACAGAGTGAATCTCCCTCCACACCGTCCCATCACACACTCCCGGGTTCAGACACAGAGTGAATCTCCCTCCGCACCGTCCCATCACACACTCCCGGGGTCAGACACAGAGTGAATCTCCCTCCGCACGGTCCCATCACACTCTCCCGGGGACAGACACACAGTGAATCTCCCTCCACACCGTCCCATCATACACTCGCGGGGTCAGACACAGAGTGAATCTCTCTCTACACCGTCCCATCACACACTCCCGGGGTCAGACACAGAGTGAATCTCCCTCCGCACCGTCCCATCACACACTCCCGGGGTCAGACACAGAGTGAATCTCCCTCCGCACGGTCCCATCACACTCTCCCGGGGACAGACACACAGTGAATGTCCCTCCACACCGTCCCATCACACACTCCCGGGGTCAGACACAGAGTGAGTCTCCCTCCGCACGGTCCCATCACACACTCCCGGGGTCAGACACAGAGTGAATCTCCCTCCGCACCGTCCCATCACACACTCCCGGGGTCAGACACAGAGTGAATCTCCCTCCGCACGGTCCCATCACACACTCCCGGGGTCAGACACACAGTGAATCTCCCTCCGCACGGTCCCATCACACTCTCCCGGGGACAGACACACAGTGAATCTCCCTCCACACCGTCCCATCATACACTCCCGGGGTCAGACGCAGAGTGAAACTCCCTCCACACCGTCCCATCACACACTCCCGGGGTCAGACACAGAGTGAATCTCCCTCCACACCGTCCCATCACACACTCCCGGGGTCAGACACAGAGTGAATCTCCCTCCACACCGTCCCATCACACACTCCCGGGGTCAGACACAAAGTGAATCTCCCTCCGCACGGTCCCATCACATACTCCCGGGGTCAGACACAGAGTGAATCTCCCTCCGCACCGTCCCATCACACACTCCCGGGGTCAGACACAGAATGAATCTCCCTCCGCACGGTCCCATCACACTCTCCCGGGGACAGACACACAGTGTGTGATCAGACAGCGTGGAGGGAGATTCACACTGTGTCTGATCACCGGAGTGTGTGATTGGACGGTGTGGAGGGCGCTTCACTCTGTGCCTGACACCGGGAACGTGTGATGGGAAGTTGTGGAGGCTGATTCACTCTGTGTCTGACCCCGGGAGTGTGTGATGGGACGGTGTGGAGGGAGATTCACTCTGTGTCTGACCCCGGGAGTGTGTGATGGGACGGTGTGGAGGGAGATTCACTCTGTGTCTGACCCCGGGAGTGTGTGATGGGACGGTGTGGAGGGAGATTCACTCTGTGTCTGACCCCAGGAGTGTGTGATGAATCGGTGAACAGGGACCTCCACTTTTTGTCTCATCCTGGTAGAGGTGGGAGACGTGTAGATATCACTGCTCCTGATGTGACACATACCGCTTCGTCCGTTGAATTGATTTCGAGGAGCCTTGAATCAAAGTTTGAACACAGTTGCCTCGCTCCATCGTAAGATGTTTCAGACGTAGAGAAGAAATAACACCTGTCTCCAGATCTTTTCCAATCCTTCGAGCAGTTTTGGTCTGGAAATCAGGAATCAGAAAAAAATGAATCCCCACACAGCTTTCCATTAAACACTCAGGGGGTTAGAGACAGAGTGAAGTTCCCTCCGCACCATCCCATCACACATTTCCGGAGTGAGACACAGAGTGAACGTCACTCGACATCGTCCCACCGCACACATCCGGGTCAGACACACAGAGTGAATCTCCCTCCACACCGTCCGATCACACATTTACACATTTCCGGGGTCAGAAAGAGTGAAGCACCTTCCACACCGTCCCATCACACACTCCAGGGTCAAACACACAGAGTGAATCTCCTTCCACACCGTCTCATCACACTGTTCTAGTGTCTGACACAATATTAACCAATCTCAATCTCTCTCTCTCTGTCTCTCTCTCTCGCTATCTCTTGTCTGTTCCCTCTCTCTCTCTCTCTCTCTGTCTGTCTCTCTCTCTCGCTATCTCTCCCTCTCTCTCTTTCTCTTTCTCTCTCTCTATCTCTAACTCTATCTCAATCTCATTTTCTGACTCTCTCTTCACCTCCTCGGCCTCTCTCTCTGGTGAGTAGCGGCGTAAAAGGGCGACGTTGTCTCACCTCTGCTCCTGTTCAATAATTGGCAAATTTCAGCCAGATTTCTGTTGAGGAGAGAAACGTTTTGCACACAGGCGCTGTGGGAGAGATTCAGACGGGAATTCTCGGATGTCTTTGATTCAACTGTTGAGTTCAAATTATGGATCTGTTGTCGGCATTGTGTCTGTATCCTGGTCATTTCTTGATTCTGCTCCGAAAGGAGCTGAGACTGACGAACCTGTAACACTGAGAGAGATGTTAACGGATGTTTAGTGTTTACAGGACGTGTGAGGCAGCGTCACGGTGCTGGGCCGGTCGCCGTGAGTGTTGTGTCAGTGTCACGGTGCAGTGCGCCAGGTTGATGTTGAGGAACGTGAGGGTGTCACGGTGACTGGAGTGTCTGTGAGGAGTTTCTCAATGTCAGCGTTGAGGGGCATTTTGGAGTCAAGCTGAGGGTTGTGCTGGTTTAACAGTGAGGGCGTCTATCTCACCGTGTGTGCCAGTCTGCGACATATTACGGTGATGATTGATTCCTTGTCACAATGAGGGACATGTCGATGTTGCGGTGAGGGACGTGTCGGGACACCGCGATACGTATTTCTTTGTCTCGGTGAGAGGTGTTCCCGGTCACAGTGAGGTGTATCTTGATGTCACGGTGAGGGATATGTCGCAATCACAGTGAGCTGTTTGTCTGTCTCATGGTGTAGGCAGGGTGAGTTGGAGTGACAGTGGAGGGTTTCCTGGCATCACGGAGAGTTGTCGCCTTGAGGAGTTATTCAGCGACACGGTCAGAGTCATCTCGAGGTTACAGTGAGGAGTGCGTTGCTGTCACTTTGAGCGCCATGTCTGTGTCTCGGTGGAGGTCGTGTTCGTGTCGCGGTAAGGAGATACCTGTGTCGTGTACAGGGTCGTGTCAGTGCTACGGTGACAGGATTATTGGTGATATGGTGATGGCTTATTGGTTGTCATTTTGAGTGCTTGTACAGCGGTAAAGCCCGTGTCTTTATCACGGTTAGAGCTGTGTACAATGAGGGACGTTTCGGCATCGCTGTGAGGTTTTACGCTGACAATTGATTGCACTCTGTTTACGGTCTGATACCACCCGGAGCCCGTTTGACTCACCATAGATCGAGAGCCCGGCAGCTATTACGACGAGCGCCAAAGTAACTAGGCAGAGCAGGCAGATCTTCCGGCACGGTCTATTTCCGATGTTCTCTTTCGGCTCCTGTTTACGATCCCCTGTGGAGAGCCCATTCAGCGTGTGCGTGAATTCAACCGTGTACCCGCACTCGGACTCCCTTCCGCCCACCATCCGCGCTGCCTCATTCCACCACGATCACCCCCTCGCCCTCACAATCACATCTACTTTTATCCGTCATCGCTGACACTCCAAGTTCCTTGACTCGGAAAATGCTGACAAACGTCTGACTGATTCCAGAGATTCTCTTTCTCGCTCGAAGGTGATCGATGAAGTTAGAAACGTGGATGTTGTCTCCGTGAACTTGATTTGGGCGTTTGACTAGTCCCTGAGGTTCCTGAGCTATGTTCTTTTTTTCACACGTGGAATATATGACGGCCTTGTGGGCATTAACATGTTGTGGGCGGAACGGTAGCGTTGTGATTTTAAAACGCTTTACGGTACCAGCGAGCCGGGTTCAATTCCCACTGCCGCCTGCAATGAGTTTGCACCTACACCGTGACTCAGTGGGATTCCTCCGGGTGCCCGGGTTTCCTCTCACAGTCCAAAGACGTACCAGTTGGGAAGTTGACAGGTCACTGTAAATTGCCCCGTCATTAGGCTAGGATTAAATTGGGGAATTACCGGGCAGCGCTGCTTGAAGTGCCGGAAGAGCCGATTCCACACAGTATATTTATTTAACATGTAAATCTAAGTACAATTTCTAAACGCTGAATCTCAAGGTTGAAAATGATACAAAGAGCTGATTTGAATAAAGCTGGGGATAAGTGGGTCGGTAATATTGCAGACGGCACAAAGATTGATGGTACGGTAGACAGTGTAAAATATCGCCAAAAGATTCACTTGGTTATGGATAAGTTAAAGAAATGGATCGAAAAATGGCAGATGGGATTTAGCTCGAGTTCGTGTGAGGCTTTGCGCTATGGGAAGTCAAATGCAAAGGGACAGGACACCTGCAACGGCAAGGCGTTTAACTGTGAACCTCGAAAGAGATCTTGGGTTGATCGCGCAGGTGAATGGGTTGTTAAAGAGTTGACTGTTGTCGGGCAACTGGCAAAGTCGCTCTCGTCGGAGATTCATTCACAAGATTGCAATGCATGAGATTCAGGGAGAATGGGCAATTTCTATTCCGGATTGGCTCGTCCACAGAACACAGAGGGCGGCGTGACTGGTGGTGTTACGCAGGGGTCGGTGCTGTCTGCGGCAAAGACTTGTAGTCTTAGCACATCCTGACCTGTAGATTTTGTAAAATCGGTTTATTATTGTCTCACTAGGAACGCAGACCGACGAGCACAGACTTTTGCCCCACAATATTGTCCCCGATACATAGAACGTATCATAGAACATAGATACATAGTGCTACAGAGAACGACAAAGGCGAGAGAGAGGCGAGAGAGAGGGAGAAGACGACATAGGGCAGGAGAAAACGGAGAGAGGGACTGGGGGAGTGGGGGCGGACGGGAAGAGTGGGAGAGCTGGGGAGAAAGTAGGGCAGAAATGGGGAAAGGTTTGCAGGAGTGCGGAGAGGGAGAATCTGGAAGCGAGCAAAGGAGGAGAATGGGGCAGGGGAGGGGCGGAGAGGGTGGGTGGGTAATGTGAGGGTGGAGGAGAGAGAAAAAGGGTAAAGAAGATGTTGCCGAACGCAAGGGGCTGATTTATGGACAGAGGCCGGGCAGGTTAGTCGATAATTCTTGGAGCGTAGGGGTGACCATACAAAGGCGTATAAAACCACGAGCGCTGAATGCGTACAGTTATTTTCCCCAGACTTGGAGAATCGAGGATGAGAGCGCAGAGGTCTGAGGGGAGAGGGGAAATGGATTTAACTGGGGAGCCGTGTGACAACCTTTTATTACCCAGATGGTGGTCAGTCTGTGGAACGAGCTGACAGAGGGAGTGGACGAAGCAGATGCATTAGAAACTTGGTCACGCTGGTGAATGTCACGTGACCCCTATAAAATTACGTCAGTTCTACGAACTCTGACCTGTTTGTGCAGTGGTTGGCAGCCCGCCGGGTCCCGAGGCAATGGGAGGACCTTCGTCCTCATCGATGCGGGGTTCCTCTTTCCGAAATTTCACCTCTGAGTAGGTGGAGTTCAGACCGGCTGGGGGAGAGAGTCGGACAGTCAGATAAGGAAGAGAGTCAGAGCCGTAGAGAATGGGACAGGGTGGCGGAGAGAGACAGAAGAGAGAGGGGGTGAGGGAAGAGAGAGAGGGATAACTGAGGGGGAGAGAAGGGGTGAGACAGAGAGAGAGAGAGGGTGAGGGGGGTGTAGAGGACAGACGTGGAGACAGAGAAAAGTCGAAAACGATGGTCAGAGAGGAGAGTGCGGGATGTTGGCATTGGGCAGGGAAATGCGAGACAAAGAATGGGGAAAGAGAATGGGGAGAGAACGGGCAGAGAGTGGGAGGGGGAGAGGGGAAGAGGGGAGACTATGTCGGCGGAGGGCGGAGGGCGGAGTGAGAGGTGTGAGAGATGAAGGAGAGGGGAATGGGAAGGGAGAGGGAGGGACAGTAGAAGAGAGAACAAGAGAATTTCAGAGAGACGGGAAAGAACAAGGCGGGGGAGCGGGAGAGAGGGGTGAATCAAGAAGAGGAGAAGCCATGGAGGGGAGATGAACGCCAAACTTAAGGACAGAGAGAGGTGGGAAGAACGAGAAGGGTGGATGGGGTGCGGAGAAGAGTGAGCAGAGAGAGTTGGAACGAGTGCGAGGGTGAACTGAGAGTGGTATAGACGGTGACTGTGGCAGAGGAGAGACGGGAGAGAGAAGGGGCAACGACAGAAGGCGAAGAGAACGGGACAGTGGGAGACAGTAGGAGAAATTGTGTGAGAGGGGGACAGGGGAGAGAGGGAGAGAGGAGACGCAGTTAGAAAGGGGAGGGAGGTGAGAGAAGGGGAAAGAGGGAAAATTGAGTGGGATTAGAAAAGGGAGAGAGTGGTTAAGATTTTATACCAAGCTCCTTCCTCACTGCCTCTCCCACTTTTTTCCCTCCTCACCACCCCGATACGGTGCCAACTCCACTCCACCAACCCCGCCCCACAGCGCTCGCTCCTCATTGCCCCTTCCTCCACACGGCACATCCCATGCTATCTTTCCCCACCGACACTTCTCACAGCAAACTATCCTCAAACCATCCCACGGCGCTCCCTCAATTCCGCAACACTCCGCACTGACTATCAAAGAGAGTTTCCTCCCCATCACATCTCTCACACGGTCCCTCTGACTTATTCTCAAACAGGGAATCATTAGGGTCAACTGTGCTCTTTCCCTGAGATGTCTCGGCAGGATTGGACACATCAGCTAAACACAGTCAAACCACGAAAGATAAAACTGACCTCGATCAGTCGGGGCCCGGGGACGAGAGCCGGTCTTGAAATTAATGTCCGCATAAGATACATCAGGTTCAACTTCGGACAGAACATCGAGAGTCAGACACTGAGTGATGCTCCCTCCACACCGTCCCATCACACACTCCCGGGGTCAGACACTGAGTGAATCTCCCTCCACACCGTCCCATCACACACTCCCGGGGTCAGACACACAGCAAATCTCCCTCCACAACGTCCCATCACACACTCCCTGGATCAGACACAGAGTGAATCTCCCTCCACACCGTCCCATCACACATTCTGGTGGTCAAACAGTGAGATAATCTCACTCCACACCGTGTCATCACACATTCATGGGGTTAGTCATGGACTCACGCTCACTCCACACTATCCCATCACACACTACCCCTGTCAGACATAGAGTTAAACGACCTCCACACCGTCCCATCACATGGACCCGTGGTCAGACACGGAGTGAATACCCCTCAACACCGTTTCATCTCACACTCTCGGGGTCAGACAACATATGAAGCTCCTTCCGCGCCATCCCATCACACACTCCCGGGGTTAAACACAAAGTTAAGCTCCCTCCACACCGTCACATCACATACTCTCGGGGTCAGAAACTTCGTGGAGCTCCCTCTACACCATTCCATCCCACACTCCTTCAGTCAGACATAGAGTAAAACTACCTCCATACCGCACCATCACATACTCCAGGGTCAGACACAGAGTGAAGCTCCCTCTACACCGTCCCATCACACACTCCAGGGACAGACACAGAGCGAAGCTCCCTCCACACCGTCCCATCTCTCACCCCTGAAGTCAGACAGAGGGCGAAGCTCCCTCCACACTCCCGGGTGAGACACAGTGTAAAGCTTTCACCACACCGTGCCATCACACAATCCCGGGGACTGACACAATGTGAAGTAACAGCCACACTTTCCCATCACACACTCCTGGGGTCAGGCACCTAATGGAGCTCCCTCCACACCATCCCATCACACACACACACACACACACACACACACACCCTGTCGCACACAGAGTAAAACTCCTTCCACACCAACCCATCACACTGTTCCCTGGTCAGACACAGAGCAAAACGATCTCCACACGACCCCATCACATACACCCGTGGTCAGACACAGAGTGCATATCCCTCCACACAGTCTCATCACACACTCCCGGGGACAGACACAATGTAAAACTCCTTCCACACCGTCACATCATACACTCCCGGGGTCAGACACAACTTGAAGCTCCTTCTGCACCGTCCTATCACACACTAAATGGGTCAGAAGCCCAGTGGAGATCCCGCCTCACCATCGCATTACACACTACCCTAGCCAGACACAGAGCAAAACTACCTCCACACCGACCCTTTACACACTCACCTGGACAGCCACAGAGAGTATCTCCCTCCATACGTTCTCATAACGCAATGACGGGGTTTGATCGGGAGCCACGCTCAGTCCGGACCATCCCATCACCACTCCCGGGGTCAGACACAAAGTAAGGCTCCCTACACACCGTCCCATCGTACACTGCCTGCGTCAGAATCAGAGTGAATCTCCCTCCACACGGTCCCAGCACACACGCCCGGGGTCAGACACAATGTGAAGCTCCTTCCACACCGTCACATCACACATTCCCGTGGTCAGACCCGAGTGGAGGTCACTCCATACCATCCCATTACACAGTCCCCAGGTAACATACAGAGTAAAACAACCTCCCACGGTCACATCGCACACTCCCGTGTTCAGACACTGAGTGGAGCTCCCTCCAAACCATCCAATCACACACTCCTGTGGTCATAAACAGTGATACTCTAACTCCACACCATCTCATCACACACACACCCTGTCACACACAGAGAAAACGACCAACACACCGTCCCAACACACACACCCATGGTCAGACACAGAATGAATATCCCTCCACAATGTCCCATCACATACTCAGAGGTTCAGAGACCCAGTGAAGCTCCCGCCATACCATCACATCACACAGTACCCCAGTCAAACACGGAGTAAATCTACCTCCACAGCGTCCCATCACAAACTCCCGTGGTCAGACACAGAGAGAATCTCCCTACACACCGTCTCATCATACACTCACGGGGTTAGACACAGAGTGAAGCTCCCTGTACACCGTCACATCACACACTCCAGGGAAAGAGACAGAGAGAACCTCCCTCCATACCGTCCCATCACTTACACCAAAGGTCAGACAGAGAGTGAATCTCCCTCCACACCGTTCATTCGCACACTCTCGGGGTCAGACGCAGAGTAAAGCTCTCTCCACACCGTCCCATCACACAGTCCTGGACTCTGATACAATGTGAAGCTCCTTCCACACCGTCCCAACACACACTCCCGGGGACAGACACAATGTGAAACTCCTTCCACACTGTCACATCACACACTCCCGGGGTCAGACACCAAGTGGAGCTGCATCCACACCATCCCATGACACACTCCGCCAGTCAGACAGAGAATAAAACTACCTCCACACCGTCCCAACACACACTCCCTTTTTCAGGCACAGAGAGATTCTCCCTCCACACCGTCCCATTACACACTCCCGGGGAGGGGGAGAGGCGGAGAGAAGAGGTGAGACAGCGAGAGAGAGGCTGAGGGAGAAAGGGGAGAGAGAGGACAAAGACGTGGAGACAGAGAGAAGTCAAAAACGATGGACAGAGAGGGGAGATCGCGATGTGCGCATTGGGCAGGGAAATGCGAGAGAAAAAATGGGAAAGAGAACGGCGAGAGAACGAGGGGAGAGTGGGATGGAGGAGAGGCGGAGATGGTGTCGGGGGAGGGCGGAGTGAGAGGTATCAGAGAGAAAGGAAAGGGGAATGGGAAGGGAGAGGGAGGGAGAGTACAAGAGAGAAGATAATTTAAGAGAGAGGGGAATAGAGCAAGGGGGGGAGCGTCGGGGAGCGGGAGAGAGGGGTAGATAGAGAGGAGAAGAAGGCGTGGAGGGGAGAAGAGCGCCAAACTTAAGG
The DNA here is from genome assembly GCF_030028105.1 of Mobula birostris. Classification (NCBI taxonomy): domain Eukaryota; kingdom Metazoa; phylum Chordata; class Chondrichthyes; order Myliobatiformes; family Myliobatidae; genus Mobula; species Mobula birostris. The sequence goes on from NC_092382.1 coordinate 101,886,692, forward strand.
ACTGAGAGAGGTGGGAAGAACGGAAGAGGTGGACTGGATGCGGATGAGAGTGAGCAGAGAGAGTGGGAACGAGTGCGCGGGAGAACCGAGAGTGGTAGAGGCGGTGACTGTGACAGCGGAGAGACGGGAGAGAGAAGGAGCAACGAGAGAAGGCGAAGAGAACGGGACAGTGGGAGACAGTAGGGGAAATTCTGTGAGAGGGGTACAGGGGAGAGAGGGAGAGAGGAGACGCGGTTACAGAGGGGGAGGGAGGTGAGAGAAGGGGAAAGAGGGAAAATTGAGTGGGATTAGAAAAGGGAGAAGTGGTGAAGATTTTTTACCAAGCTCCCTCCTCACTATCTCTCCCACTTTTCCCCCTCCTCACAACTCATCTCCACCGACCACGCCCCACATTGCCCCTTCCTCCACAGGCACATCCCATGCTATCTCTCCCCACCGACGCTTCTCACAGCACTCTCTCCTCGAACCAACCCACGGCGCTCCCTCAATTCCGCAACACTCCGCACTGACTATCAAAGAGATTTTCCTCCCCATCACATCTCTCACGCGTTCCCCCTGACTCATTCTCAGACAGGGAATCATTAGGATCAACTGTGCTCTCTCCCTGAGATGTCTCGACAGGATTGAACACATCAGCTAAACACAGTCAAACCAACAAAGATAAAACTAACCTCGATCAGTCGGGGCCCGGGGACGAGAGCCGGTCTTGAAATTAATGTCCGCATAAGATACATCAGGTTCAACTTCGGACAGAAGATCGAGAGTCAGACACTGAGTGATGCTCCCTCCACACCGTCCCATCACACACTCCCGGGGTCAGACACACAGCAAATCTCCCTCCACAACGTCCCATCACACACTCCCGTGGTCAGACACTGAGTGAATCTCCCTGCACACCGTCCCATCACACACTCCCGTGGTCAGACACTGAGTGAATCTTCCTCCACACCGTCCCATCACACACTCCCGGAGTCAGACACAGAGTGAATCTCCCTCCACACTGTCCCATCACACACTCCCTGTGCCAGACACAGAGTGAATCTCCCTCCACATCGTCCCATCACACACTCCCGGGGTCAGACACACAGAGTGAATCTCCCTCCGCACAGTCCCATCACACACTCCCGGGGTCAGACACAAAGTGAGCCTCCATCCACACCGTCCCATCACACACTCCCGGGGTCAGACACAGTGTGAATCTCCCTCCACATCGCCCTATCACACACTCCCGTGTTCAGACACTGAGTGATGCTCCCTCCACACCTCCCTATCACACACTCCCGTGGTCAGACACAGAGTGAATCTCCCTCCACACCTCCCTATCACACACTCCCGTGGTCAGGCACTGAGTGATGCTCCCTGCACACCGTCCCATCACACACTCCCGGGGTCAGACACAGAGTGAATCTCCCTCCGCACCGTCCCATCACACACTCCCAGGGACAGATACAGTGTGAAGCTCCTTCAACACCGTCCCATCACACACTAAATGGGTCAGAAACCCAGTGGAGATCCCTCCTCACCATCGCATCACACACTACCCTACACAGACACAGAGTAAAACAACCTCCATACCGACCCATTACACACTCCTGTGGTCAGCCACAGCGAGTATCTCCCTCCATAGCTACTCATAACGCACACACGGGGTTTGTTAGGGAGCCGCGCTCAGTCCGCACCATCCCATCACCACTCCCGGGGTCAGACACAAAGTTAGGCTCCCTCCACACCATCCCATCAGACACTCCGCCAGTAACATACAGAGCAAAACCACCTCCACACCGTCTCATCACAGACTCCTGTGGTCATAAACAGTGATACTCTAACTCCACATTGTCTCATCACACACTCACGGGGTTAGTCATAGAGTCACACTCACTCCACACCATCTCATCACACACTCCCCGTGTCAGACACAGAGGAAAACGACCAGCACACCGTCCCATCACACACACCCGTTGTCAGACACAGAATGAATATCCCTCCACACCCTCCCATCACACACTCACAGGTTCATAGACCCACTGAAGCTCTCGCCACACCATCACATCACACAGTACCCCAGTCAGAGACAGAGTAAATCTACCTCCACAGCGTCCCATCACAAACTCCCGTAGTCAGACACAGAGAGAATCTCCCTACACAGTCTCATCATACACCCACGGGGTTAGACACAGAGTGAAGCTGCTTGTACACCGTCCCATCACACACTCCAGGGAAAGAGACATAGTGCATCTCCTTCCACACCGTCCATTCGCACACTCTCGGGGTCAGACACAGAGTAAAGCTCTCTCCACACCGTCACATCACACACTCCCGGGGACAGACACAATGTGAAACTCCTTCTACACCGTCACATCACACACTCCCGGGGACAGACACAATGTGAAACTCCTTCTGCACCGGCACATCACACACTCCCGGGGACAGACACAATGTGAAACTCCTTCTACACCGTCACATCACACACTCCCGGGGACAGACACAATGTGAAACTCCTTCTGCACCGTCACATCACATACTCCCGGGGACAGACACAATGTGAAACTCCTTCCACACTGTCCCAGCACACACTCCCGGGGACAGACACAATGTGAAACTCCTTCTACACCGTCACATCACACACTCCCGGGGACAGACACAATGTGAAACTCCTTCCACACTGTCCCAGCACACACTCCCGGGGACAGACACAATGTGAATCTCCTTCTGCACCGTCACATCACACACTCCCGGGGACAGACACAATGTGAATCTCCTTCTGCACCGTCACATCACACACTCCCGGGGACAGACACAATGTGAATCTCCTTCTGCACCGTCACATCACACACTCCAGAGGTCAGACACCGAGTGGAGCTCCATCCACACCGTCCCAGCACACACTCCCGGGGTCAGACACAATGCGAAACTCCTTCTACACCGTCACATCACACACTCCCGGGGACAGACACAATGTGAAACTCCTTCCACACTGTCCCAGCACACACTCCAGAGGTCAGACACAATGTGAAACTCCTTCTGCACCGTCACATCACACACTCCCGGGGACAGACACAATGTGAAACTCCTTCTGCACCGTCACATCACACACTCCCGGGGACAAACACAACGTGAATCTCCTTCTGCACCGTCACATCACACACTCCCGAGGACAAACACAATGTGAATCTCCTTCTGCACCGTCACATCACACACTCCCGGGGACAGACACAATGTGAATCTCCTTCTGCACCGTCACATCACACACTCCAGAGGTCAGACACAATGTGAAACTCCTTCTGCACCGTCACATCACAAACTCCAGAGGTCAGACACCGAGTGGAGCTCCATCCACACCGTCCCAGCACACACTCCCGGGGTCAGACACAATGCGAAACTCCTTCTACACCGTCACATCACACACTCCCGGGGACAGACACAATGTGAAACTCCTTCCACACTGTCCCAGCACACACTCCAGAGGTCAGACACAATGTGAAACTCCTTCTGCACCGTCACATCACACACTCCCGGGGACAGACACAATGTGAAACTCCTTCTGCACCGTCACATCACACACTCCCGGGGACAAACACAACGTGAATCTCCTTCTGCACCGTCACATCACACACTCCCGGGGACAAACACAATGTGAATCTCCTTCTGCACCGTCACATCACACACTCCCGGGGACAGACACAATGTGAATCTCCTTCTGCACCGTCACATCACACACTCCAGAGGTCAGACACAATGTGAAACTCCTTCTGCACCGTCACATCACACACTCCCGGGGACAGACACAATGTGAAACTCCTTCCACACTGTCACATCACACACTCCGGTGACAGACACAATGTGAAACTCCTTCTGCACCGGCACATCACACACTCCAGAGGTCAGACACAATGTGAAACTCCTTCTACACCGTCACATCACACACTCCCGGGGACAGACACAATGTGAATCTCCTTCTACACCGTCACATCACACACTCCCGGGGACAGGCACAATGTGAATCTCCTTCTGCACCGTCACATCACACACTCCGGGGACAGACACAATGTGAAACTCCTTCTACACCGTCACATCACACACTGCAGAGGTCAGACACAATGTGAAACTCCTTCTACACCGTCACATCACACACTCCAGAGGTCAGACACAATGTGAATCTCCTTCTGCACCGTCACATCACACACTTCAGGGGACAGACACAATGTGAAACTCCTTCTGCACCGGCACATCACACACTCCAGAGGTCAGACACAATGTGAAACGCCTTCTACACCGTCACATCACACACTCCCGGGGACAGACAGAATGTGAATCTCCTTCTGCACCGTCACATCACACACTCCGGGGACAGACACAATGTGAATCTCCTTCTGCACCGTCACATCACACACTCCCGGGGTCAGACACCGAGTGGAGCTCCATCCACACCGTCCCAGCACACACTCCCGGGGTCAGACAGAGAATAAAACTACCTCCACACCGTCCCAACACACACTCCCTTTTTCAGGCACAGGGAGCTTCTCCCTCCATAAAGTCTCATTACACCCTCACGGGGTTACATACGGAATCATGTTCAATCCAGACCATCCCATCACACAATCTCCAGGTCAGACACAGAGTGCAGGTCGTTCTACACCGTCCCATTACACAGTCCCGGGGGAGGGGGAGTGAGTGAGAAAAGAGGTGAGACAGCGAGAGAGAGACTGATGGAGAAAGGGTGGAGAGAGGACAGAGACGTGGGGACAGAGAGACGTCAAAAAGGATGGACAGAGAGGGGAGATCGCGATGTGCGCCTTGGGCAGGGAAATGCGAGAGAAAAAATGGGGAATGTGAACGGAGAGACAGAGGGAGGGGGAGAGGGGGAGAGGGGAATACGGTGTCGGGGGAGGGAGGACTGAGAGGTGTCAGAGATAAAGGAGAGGGGAATGGAAAGGGAGGGAGGGTAGAAGAGAGAACAAGGGAATTTCAGAGAGAGGGGATAGAGCAAGGGGGGAGAGCGTCGGGGAGAGGGAGAGAGGGTTGGATAGAGAGGAGAAGAAGGCGTGGAGGGGAGATGAGCGCCAAACGTAAGGGCAGAGAGAGGTGGGAAGAAAGGGAGGGGTGACGGGGTGCGGATGAGAGTGAACAGACAAAGAGGGAATGAGTGCGAGGGTGAACCAAGAGTGGTAGAGACGATGACTGTGACAGAGGAGAGACGGGAGAGAGAAGGAGCAGCGAGAGAAGGCGAAGAGAACGGGACAGTGGGAGACAGTAGGGGAAATTGTGTGAGAGGGGGACAGGGGAGAGAAGGAGAGAGGAGAAGCGGTTACAGAGGGGGAGGGAGGTGAGAAAAGGGCTGACAGGGAGAATTGAGTGGGATTAGAAAAGGGAGAGAGTGGTTAAGATTTTATACCAAGCTCCCTCGTCACTTTCTCTCCCACTTTTCTCCCTCCTCACACCTCATCTCCACCATCCCCGCCCCACATTGCCCCTTCCTCCACACGGCACATCCCATGCTATCTCTCCCCACCGACGCTTCTCACAGCACTCTCTCCTCAAACCAACCCACGGCGCTCCCTCAATTCCGCACCACTCCGCACTGACTATCAAAGAGAGTTTCCTCCCCATCACATCTCTCACGCGTTCCCCCTGACTCATTCTCAGACAGGGAATCATTAGGGTCAACTGTGCTCTCTCCCTGAGATGTCTCGACAGGACTGGACACATCAGCTAAACACAGTCAAACGAAGAAAGATAAAACTGACCTCGATCAGTCGGGGCCCGGGGACGAGAGCCGGACTTGAAATTAATGTCCGCATAAGATACATCAGGTTCAGCTGGGGACAGAACATCGAGAGTCAGACACTGTGTGATGCTCCCTCCACACCGTCCCATCACACACACCCGTGGTCAGACACAGAATGAATATCCCTCCACACCGTTCCATTACCCACTCACAGGTTCAGAGACCCAGTGAAGCTCCCGCCACACCATCACATCACACAGTACCCCAGTCAGACACAGAGTAAATCTACCTCCACAGCGTCCCATCACAAACTCCCGTGGTCAGACACAGAGAGAATCCCCCTACACACTGTCTCATCATACACTCACGGGGTTAGACACAGAGTGAAGCTCCTTGTACACCGCCCCATCACACACTCCAGTGAAAGAGACATAGTGAATCTCCCTCCACACCGTCCATTCGCACACTCTCGAGGTCAGACACTGAGTAAAGCTCTCTCCACATCGTCCCATCACACATTCCTGGGCTCTGATACAATGTGAAGCTGCTTCCACATCATCCCATGACACACTCCAGAGGTCAGACAGAGAATAAAACTACCTCCACACCGCCCCAACACATACTCCCTTTTTCAGGCATAGAGAGATTCTCCCTCCACAAAGTCTCATTACACCCTCACGGGTTTACATACGGAATCATGATGAATCAAGACCATCCCATCACACAATCTCCAGGTCAGAAACAGAGTGAAGATCGTTCCTCACCGTCCCATTACACAGTCCCGGGGGAGGGGGAGAGGGTGAGAGAAGAGGTGAGACAGCGAGAGAGAGGCTGAGGGAGAAAGGTTGGAGAGGGGACAGAGACGTGGAGACAGAGAGAAGTCAAAAACGATAGACAGAGAGGGGAGATCGCGATGTGCGCCTTGAGCAGGGAAATGCGAGAGAAAAAAAAGTGGGGAATGTGAACGGGGAGATAGAGGGAGGCGGGAGAGGGGGAGAGGGGAAGAGGGTGTCGAGGGAGGGCGGACTGTGAGGTGTCAGAGATGAAGGAGAGGGTAATGGGAAGGGAGAGGGAGGGAGGGTAGAAGACAGAACAAGCGAATTTCAGAAAGCGGGGAAAGTGCAAAGGTGGAGAGCGTCGGGGAGCGGGAGAGTTGGGTGGATAGAGAGGAGAAGAAGGCGTGGCGGGGAGATGAGCGCCAAGCTTAAGGACAGAGAGAGGTGGGAAGAACGGGAAAGGTGGACGGGTTGCGGATGAGAGTGAGCAGAGAGAGAGGCAACGAATGCGAGGGTGAACCGAGAGTGGTAGAGACCGTGACTGTGACAGAGGAGAGACGGGAGAGAGAAGGAGCAACGAGAAAAGACGAAGAGAACGGGATAGTGGGAGACAGTAGGGGAAAATTTTGTGAGAGTGGGACAGGGGAGAGAGGGAGAGAGGAGACGCGGTTAGAGAAGGGGAGGGATCAGTCGGGGCCCGGGGACGAGAGCTGGTCTTGAAATTAATGTCCGCATAAGATACATCAGGTTCAGCTGGGGACAGAACATCGAGAGTCAGACACTGAGCGATGCTCCCTCCACATCGCCCTATCACACACACCCGGGGCCAGACACAATGTGAGGCTCCATCCGCACTCCCGGGTGAGCCACAGAGTAAAACTCTGAACACACCGTCCTATCACACAGACCCAGGGACTGACACAATGTGAAGCTCCATCCACAATTTCCCATCACACACTGCCGGGGTCAGACATCTAATGGTGTAGCTCCTTCTACACCATCCCATCACACAGTCCCGTGGTCAGACACAGAGAGAATCACTCTGCACACCGTCTCATCATACACTCATGGGGTTAGACACAGAGTGAAGCTGCCTATACACCGTCCCATCACACATTCCAGGGAAAGAGACAGAGTGAATCACCCTCCACACCGTCCCATCACACACTCCCGGGATCTGACACAGAGTAAAGCTCTCTCCACACCGTCCCATCACACAGTCCTGGGCTCGGATACAATGTGAAACTCCTTCCACACCGTCACATCACACACTCCCGGGGTCTGACACAGAGTAAAGCTCTCTCCACACCGTCCCATCACACAGTACTGGGCTCGGATACAATGTGAAACTCCTTCCACACCATCACATCACAAACTCCCGGGTCAGACACCAAGTGGAGCTCCATCCACACCATCCCATGACACACTTCCCCAATCAGATAGAGAATAAAACTACCTCCACACCGCCCCAACACATACTTCTTTTTTCAGGCACAGAGAGATTCTCCCTCCACAAAGTCTCATTCCACACTCACGGGGTTACACACGGAATCATGCTCACTCCAGACCATCCCATCACACAATCTCGGGGTCAGACACAGAGTGAAGATCATTCCACACCGTCCCATTTCACACGTCCGGGGTAGAACAAAGAATGAGCCAGCTCGACAAAGTTCCGTGACACGATCTCTGGGTCAGAAACATAGTGCAGCTCCCTCCAAACCTTCCCATCACGCACTCCCTGGGTCAGGCACAGAGTAAAGCTCCCTCCATACGTTCCCATCAGTCATACACGATGTCAGACACAGGGTGGTGTTCCCTCCACACCTTCCATTCGCTCACTCTAGGGGTCAAACAGAGAGTAAAGCTCCTTAAACAGCATTCCATCACACATTCCTGGTTTTAGATATGGAGTAAACATCCTTCACACCATCCCAACACTCATTCCAGAGTTCAGGCACAGAGTGAATCTCCCTCCACACCGTCCCGTCACATACTCCAGGGTCATACACAGAGTAAAGTTCCCTGTACTCCGTCCCATAACACACTCCAGGAATAGACACGGAGTGAAGCCTCCCTCCACACCGTCTTATCACACACACCCGAGATCAGACACATAGTGAATCTCCATCCACACCGTCCATTCGCACACTATCGGGGTCAGACAGTGAGTTAAGCTCCTTACACACCGTCTTATCACACACACCCGAGATCAGACACATAGTGAATCTCCATCCACACCGTCCATTCGCACACTCTCGGTGTCAGGCAGTGAGTTAAGCTCCTTACACACCGTCCAATCACTCACACCCGAGATCAGACACATAGTGAATCTCCATCCACACCGTCCATTCGCACATTCTCGGGGTCAGACAGTGAGTTAAGCTCCTTACACACCGTCTTATCACTCACACCTTGAGGAGGATAAAGAATGGTCGGGTGAAGGAACCATGGGTGACAAGTGAGGTGGAAAATCTATTCAGGAGGAAGAAGGCAGCATACATGAGGTTTAAGAAGCAACGATCAGATGGGTCTATTGAGGAATATAGGGAAGCAAGAAAGGAGCTTAAGAAGGGGCTGAGAAGAGCGAAAAGGGGGCATGAGAAGGCCTTGGCGAGTAGGGTAAAGGAAAACCCCAAGGCATTCTTCAATTATGTGAAGAAAAAAAGGATGACAGGAGTGAGGGTAGGACCGATTAGAGATAAAGGTGGGAAGATGAGCCTGCAGGCTGTGGAAGTGAGCGAGGTCCTCAATGAATACTTCTCTTCGGTATTCACCAATGAGAGGGAACTTGATGATGGTGAAGACAATATGAGTGAGGTTGATGTTCTGGAGCATGCTGATATTAAGGGAGAGGAGGTGTTGGAGTTGTTAAAATACATTAGGACAGATATGTCCCCGGGGCCTGACGGAATATTCCCCAGGCTACTCCACGAGGCGAGAGTAGAGATTGTTGAGTCTCTGGCTAGGATCTTTATGTCCTCCTTGTCCACGGGAATGGTACCGGAGGATTGGAGGGAGGCGAATGTTGTCCCCTTGTTCAAAAAAGGTAGTAGGGATAGTCCGGGTAATTATAGTCCAGTGAGCCTTACGTCTGTGGTGGGAAAGCTGTTGGAAAAGATTCTTAGAGATAGGATCTATAGGCATTTAGAGAATCATGGTCTGATCAGGGACAGTCAGCATGGCTTTGTGAAGGGCAGATCGTGTCTAACAAGCCTGATAGAGTTCTTTGAGGAGGTGACCAGGCATATAGATGAGGGTAGTGCAGTGGATGTGATCTATATGGATTTTAGTAAGGCATTTGACAAGGTTCCACACGGTAGGCTTATTCAGAAAGTTAGAAGGCATGGGATCCAGGGAAGTTTGGCCAGGTGGATTCAGAATTGGCTTGTCTGCAGAAGGCAGAGGGTGGTGGAGGGAGTACATTCAGATTGGAGGATTGTGACTAGTGGTGTCCCACAAAGATCTGTTCTGTGACCTCTACTTTTCATGATTTTTATTAACGACCTGGATGTGGGGGTAGAAGGGTGGGTTGGCAAGTTAGCAAACGACACAAAGGTTGCTGGTGTTGTAGATAGTGTAGAGGATTATCAAGGATTGCAGAGAGACATTGATAGGATGCCGAAGTGGGCTGAGAAGTGGCAGATGGAGTTCAACCCGGAGAAGTGTGAGGTGGTACACTTTAGAAGGACAAACTCCAAGGCAGGGAACAAAGTAAATGGCAGGATACTTGGTAGTGTGGAGGAGCAGAGAGATCTCGGGGTACATGTCCACGGATCCCTGAAAGTCGCCTCACAGGTGGATAGGGTAGTTAAGAAAGCTTATGGGGTGTTAGCTTTTATAAATCGAGGGATAGAGTTTAAGAGTCGTGATGTAATGATGCAACTCTATAAAACTCTGATTAGGCCACACTTGGAGTATTGTGTCCAGTTCTGGTCACCTCACTATAGGAAGGACGTGGAAGCATTGGAAAGGGTGCACAGGAGATTTACCAGGATGCTGCCTGATTTAGAAAGTATGCATTATGATCAGAGATTAAGGGAGCTAGGGCGTTACTGTTTGGAGAGAAGGAGGATGAGAGGAGACATGATAGAGGTGTACAAGATAATAAGTGGAATAGATAGAGTGGATAGCCAGCGCCTCTTCCCCAGGGCACCACTGCTCAATACAAGAGGACATGGCTTTAAGGTAAGAGGTGGGAAGTTCGAGGGGGATATTAAAGGAAGGTTTTTTTCTCAGAGAGTGGTTGGTGCGTGGAATGCACTGCCTGAGTCAGTGGTGGAGGCAGATACACTAGTGAAGTTTAAGAGACCACTAGACAGGTATATGGAGGAATCTAAGATGGGGGCTTATATGGGAGGCAGGGTTTGAGGGTCGGCACAACATTGTGGGCCGAAGGGCCTGTACTGTGCTGTACTATTCTATGTTCTATATATGTTTGTTCAGACAGTAAGTGGAGTTGCCTCCCCACCATCCCATCACACACTCTCGTGGTCAGACACAGAGATAATCTCCCTCCACACCGTTTCAAGCAAGGCGGGAGACGAAGTTGGCGACGCGACGCAGCGCGCGCAGCTTCTCCGGTGAAATGATATCGTAATTATTAAATAGGGTACGGTGCTCAATTCTGTTCTGACAAAACAGAATAAAGCCCCCTCCACACCGTCCCATCACACACTCCCGGGGTCAGACACAGAGTGAATCTCCCTCTACACCGTCCCGTCACACACTCCCGGGGTCAGACACACAGAGTGAATCTCCCTCCACACCGTCCCATCACACACTCCCGGGGTCAGACACAGAGTGAATCTCCCTCCACACCGTCCCATCACACACTCCCGGGGTCAGACACAGAGTGAATCTCCCTCCACACCGTCCCATCACACATTCCCGGGGTCATAAGCACAGTGGAACTCCCTCCACGCCGTCCTATCTCACACTCACGGGGACAGACACAATGTGAAGCTCCCTCCACACTGTCCCATCACACACTCCCGGGGTCAGACAGCTAGAGCAGCTCCCTCTACAGCATTACATCACACACGCCCCCAGTCAAACACAGAGTAAAACAACCTCCACAACTTCCCAACACACAATCCCGTGGTCAAAAACAGTGACTTCTCCCTCCACAACGTCTCTTGACACACTCACGGGGTTGGACACAGAGTGACGCTCACTCCACACCGTCCCATCACACACTCTTCGGGTCAGACACAAAGTCCATATCCCTCAACACCGTCTCATCACACAATCCCGAGTTCAGACACAGAATGAAGCTTCCTCCAGACTGCAACGTCACACAGACCCGGGATCAGGCATACAAGGAAGCTCCATCAACACCGTCCCATCACCCACTATCGGGGTCAGACACAGACGGAGCTCCCTGTACACCCTCCCAATACACACTCACGGGGTCAGAAACGGAATGATTCTCCCTCCTACCGTTTCATCACTCACTCCCGGGGTCAGACACAGAGTGATGCTCCCTCCACAAAATCGAATCACAAACACACGGGGTCAGACACAGAGTGAATCTCCCTCCACACCGTCCAGTCACACACTCCCGGGGTCGGACACAAAGTGTGATCCGTCCACACCATCGAATCACAAACGCACAGGATCAGCCACGGAGTGAGGCTCCTTAACTTAGACCGATCAATGACTCCTCAGATCAGCCACAGAGTGAAGTACCTTCCACACAGTCCCATTACACACTCACGGGACCGGACACAGAACGAGCTATCTCCACACAGTCGCATGACACACACTCTGTGTCAGACACATAGTGCAGCTCCTTCTACACAGTTCCAACACAACTCCCTTTGTCAACACAGAGTGAATCTCACCCCGTCCCATGACAAACTCTCGGGGTCAGACACAGAGAGAAGCTCCCTCCACACTTTCCCATCACTCATACCCGATGTCAGACACAGAGTGAAGCTCCCTCCTCACCTTCCATTCGCACACTCCCGCGATAAGACACAGAGTAAATCTCCCTCCAAACCGTACCATCACACGCACCCGGGGTCAGACACACAGTGAATCTCCCTCCACACTGTCCCATCACCCGCTCCCTGGGTCAGACGCAAAGTGGAGCTCCTTCCATACAGTCCGATCACACACTCCCGTGGTCACACATAGAAAGAATCTCCCTCCACACAGTCCCATCACACACTCATGCGGTCAGGTACAGAGTGAAGCTTCCTCCAAAATGTCCCAGCACAAACTCCCGGTTGAAACATTGGGTGAATCTATCTCCACAACGTCCAATCACACACTCCCCTGGTTCAGAGTGAATCTCCCTCCCTATCTCCACAACACACACTACAAGATCAGACACTGAGAAGGTAAGTCCCCAGCACCTACTCCCGGTATGAGAAACAGCGTGAAACTCTCTCCGCACTATCCCATCTTAAATTCCCCGGGTCAGACACAGAAGAAGCTAACTCCACACTTCCCCAGCACACACTCCAGGGGTGAGACACAGCGTGAAACTCCCTCCGCACTATCCCATCACAAATTCCCCGGATCAGACACAGAGTGAATCTCCCTCCACAACGTCCCATCACACTTTCCCTGCGTCAGACAGAGTGAAACACTTTCCACACCGTCCCACCACACGCATCGAGCGTCAGACACAGAGTGAAGCTCCCTCCGCACTCTCCCATCACACACACCCAGGTTCAGTCACAGAATGAATGTCCCACCACACCGTCGTATGACCGTCATACTGTCCCATCATACACCCTCCGGTTCAGAAGTAGAGAGAATCTCCCTCCACACCGTCCCGTCACACACTCACAGGGTCAGACACAAAGTGAATCTTCCTCCACACCGTCCCATCACACACTCCTGGGTTCAGAAACAGAGTGTATCTCCCTCCACACCGTCCCATCACACACCCACGGGGTCAGACACAGAGTGAATCTGCAACTACACCGTCCCATCACATACTCCCGGGATCAGATACATGAAAGATGTCAATAAAATTGGAAGAATACAGAAAAAACTTACCAGATTGTCACCCGGGTTTCATCTCCTATGTTACAGAGAAAGGTTGAAAATGTTGGGTCTTTATTCTCTGTAGTGTAGAAGGTTGAGGGGGGACTTGATAGAGATATTTAAAATTATGACGGGGATAGATAGATTTGATGTGGATAGGCTACTTCCATTTGAGAGTATGTGAGATTCAAACAAGAAGACATGAGTTGAGAGTTGGGGGGAAATGTTTAGGGGTAACATAAGGGGGAACTTCTTTACTCAGAGCGTGGTAGCAGTGTGGAAAGAGCTTCCAGCAGAAGTGGTTAAGGCATGTTCGAAGTTGTCGTTTAAAGTAACATTGGGCAGCTCTAAGGTCAGGAAGGGAATGGGGGGTTATGAGCGGAGTGCAGGGTGGTGGAACTACGTGAGAGTAAGAATTCTGCACCAAATACAAGGGCCGAAATGGCCTTTTTCCGTGCTGTAATTGCTATATGGTTATATATATAGCTATATGGTTATGTTATATATGAGGCTGCTTTGGAAAGTAAGGTGAAAATAAATCCAGAAGGTTTCTATAGTTACATTAATAGCAAAAGGATAGTGAGGGATGAAATTGATTCCGTAGAGAGTCAGAATGGACAGCTATGTGCGGAGCCAAAAAGATGGGGGCGATTTTGAACAATTTCTTTTCTTCGGTATTCACGAAGGAGAAGGATTTTGAATTGTGTAAGCCAAGGGAAACAGGGAGGGAAGTTATAGAAACTATGATGATTAAAGAATAGGAAGTACTGGCGCTTTTAGGGATATAAGAGTGGATAAGTCTTCGGGTCCGGGCAGAATATTCTCTTGGACTTTGAGGAAAGGTAATGAACAAATAGCAGGGGCTCTGACAGAAATATTTCAAATGTCATTAGAAGCGGAGATAGTGCCGAAGGATTGGTGCATTGATCATGTTGTTCTTTTGTTTAAACAGGGTTCTAAGAGCAATCCTGGCAATTATTGGCCTGTAAGTTTGACATCAGGGGTGGGTAAATTGATGGAAAGCATTCTTACAGATGGCATATATAATTATCTGGATAGACAGGTTCTGATTCGGAGCAGTCAACCTGGATTTGCGCGTGGAAGGTCATGTTTGACAAACCTTATTTATTTTTTTGTAGAGGTTACCTGGAAAGTTGACGAGGGTAAAGCGGTGTGTGTTGTCTACAGGTGCCCGACCTCTCGTTGTAACACATGTTATCGATTGTAGGCAGCGTCCCGTGAAATTTTCCCGGAGGCTGCCCAACTGATGGACCCCAAGTTCCCTCTGCCCATCAACTCAGTTTACGGTCTTGGCTTCAACCGTGTACCATTTATTTCATTTGACCTACCAACGCGCAACATTTTATGTTTGTCCGGGTTAAACTCCTGCTATTTCTCCAACCCTTATCTGTAACTGATCCATATCGCACTGAATTCTTTGCCAGTCTTCTTCCCTCTCTACAACACCACCTCTCGCCGTAAGATCTGCAAACCTGTAGATCATTTGTAAACATCACAAACAGCAGAGGTCCCAGTTACAAACATAGACACAGATCACATCATTGCAGTAGAACACGGTAAATCAGTAACAGAACGCGGAGTAAGGTGTCACAGTTACAGAGAGAGTGCAGTGCAGGCAGTTAGCATGGTGCAAGGGGCCACAACGAGGTTGATTGTGAGGTCAGGAATCCATCAGTTAGGGGTCTAAAAGGGTTAGTTTGTAAAATGTGTTCAGGAAAGTTTTCGAAATCAATATATAGAGGTACCAACTAGAGGGATACATTATTGAATCTCCTGTTAGGAAACGAGTTAGGAAAAGTGAAAGAAGTATGTGAGGGGAGCACTTTGGTTCCAGTGATCATAACACCATTAGTATCAAATTGATCAAGGACAAGGATAGATCTGATCCTAGGGTTGACGTTCAGAAATGGAAGAAAGTCAAATTTGAAGAAATGAGAAAGGATCTAAAAAGCATTGATTGGGACAGGTTGTTCTCTGGCAAGGATGTGATCGGTAAGTCGGAAGCCTTCAAATGAGAGATTTTGAGAGTGCAGAGCTTGTATGTTCCTGTCAGTATTAAAGGCAAAGTGAATAGGAATAAGGAACGCAAGCAACAGGAATTCTGCAGATGCTGGAAATTCAAGCAACACACATCATGGTTGCTGGTGAACGCAGCAGGCCAGGCAGCATCTCTAGGAAGAGGTACAGTTGACCTTTCAGGCCTTTGAGGAATAAGGAGCGTTGGTTCTCAAGGGATATTGCAACCCTGATAAAGAAGAAGAGAGAGTTGTTTGATATGTATAGGAAACAGGGAGTAAATAAGGTGCATGAGGGGTATAACATGTGCAAGAGAATACTTAAGAATGGAACCAGGCAGACTAAAAGAAAACATGAGGTTGCTTTGGCAGACAAAGTGAAGGATAATGCAAAGAGCTTTGACAGGTATATTAAGAGTAAAAGGATTGTAAGCGATAAAATTGGTCCTCTGGAAGGTAAGAGTGGTCGGATATGTGCGGAACCAAAAGAAATGGGGGAGATCTCAATTTTTATTTTATTTTTTTTTTTTTTTTGCGTCTGTATTTACTAGAGAAACTAGCATGAAGTCTATGGAATTAAGGGAAACAAGTAGTGAGATCATGGAAACTGTACAGATTGAAAAGAGGATGTGCTTGCTATCTTGAGGCAAATTAAAGTGGATAAATCCCCAGGACCTGACAAGGTATTCCCTCGGACCTTGAAGGAGACTAGTGTTGAAATTGCAGGGGCCCTGGCAGATATATTTAAAATGTTGATATCCACGGGTGAGGTGCCGGAGGATTGGAGAGTGGCTCATGTTGTTCCGTTGTTTATAAAAGGACCGAAAAGTAATCTGGGAAATTATAGGCCGGTAAATTTGACGGTGGTAGTGTGTAAGTTACTGGAGGGAGTACCAAGAGACAGAATCTACAAGCATTTGGATAAACAGGGAGTGATTAGGGAGAGTCAACATGGCTTTGTGCGTGGTAGGTCATGTTTGACCAATCTATTGGAGTTTTTCGAGGATGTTACCAGGAAAGTGGATGAAGGGAAGGCAGTGGATGTTGTCTACATGGACTTTAGTAAGGCCTTTGACAAGGTCCCGTTTGGGAGGTTAGTTAGGAAAATTCAGTCGCTAGGTATACATGGAGTAGTGGTAAATTGGATTAGAGATTGGCTCAATGGAAGAAGCCAAAGAGTGGTAGTAGAGAATTGCTTCTCAATTGCTTCTCAGAGCGGAGGCCTGTGATTAGTGGTGTGTCAGAGGGATCAGTGCTGGGTCCATTGTTATTTGTCAATGATCTGGATGATAATGTGGTAAATTGGATCAGCAAATTTGCAGAAGATTGGAGGTGTAGTGGACAGTGACGAAAATTTTCAAAGTTTGTAATGGGACTCGGACCAGCTGGACAAGCATGCTGAAAAATGGTAATAGGGTCTAATACAGACAAGTGTGAGGTATTGCATTTTGGAAGGACAAACCAAGGTAGAACATACAAGGTAAATGGTAAGGCACTGAGGAATGCAGGAGAACAGAGGTATCTGGGAATACAGATCCAAAATTCCCTAAAATTGCGTCACAGGTAGATAGGGTCGTAAAGAGTGTTTTTGGTATATTGGCCTTTATTAATCAAAATATTGAGTATAAGAGCTGGAATGTTATGATGAGGTTGTACAAGGCATTGGTGAGGCCGAATCTCAAGTATTGTGTTCAGTTTTGGTCACCAAATTACAGGAAATATATAAATAAGGTTGAAAGAGGGCAGGGAAGGTTTACAAGGATGTTACCGGGACATGAGAAAATCAGTTACAAAGGAAGGTTCAATAGGTTAGGACTTTATTCCCTGGAGCGTAGAAGAATGAGGGGAGATTTGATAGAGGTAAGTTAAATTATGATGGGTATAGATTGAGTGAATGCAAGCAGGTATTTTCTAGTGAGGCAAGGGGAGGAAAAAACAGAGGACATGGGTTAAGGGTGGGGGGGGAGAGTTTAAAGGGAACATTACTGGGGACTTCTTCACACAGAGGGTGTTGGCAGTGTGGAATGAGCTGCCAGACCAGGTGGTAAATGCGGGTATTTTTTTTAATATTTAAGAATAAATTGGGCAGATAGATGGATGGGTGGTGTATGGAGGGATATGGTCAGTGTGCAGGTCAGTGGGACTAGGCAGAAAATGTTTCGGCACAGCCCAGCAGGCCAGAAGTCCTGTTTCTGTGCTGTGTTTTTCTATGTTTTTGATGGTTTCTATCTGATCCTCCAGGGTCCGGGATGTTTCTGATTGCGTTCACGATAACTTGAAGTGGGAGGGAGAACAGCCAGAGGTCGTGGTACATACTGGTACCAACGAAATAGGTAGGAACAAAGGTGGGGGGGGCCTGAAAAATAGACTACAGGGAGTTAGGACAGAAAAAAACACAGGACAAAGGAGCTGAAGTAGGCCATTCGGACCATTAAATCTGCTCCGTCACTCCAACATGAGCCAAATTTTTCTTCCATCTAGTTCCACTTTCAGGCATTTCTCCCATATCCCTTGATACCCTGACTAATTAGATACCGTTTAAACTCCTCTTTAAACACCCTCCGTGATCGAGGCCTCCACAGCTGTTTGTGGCACCGAATTCCATATGTCCACGACCCCCTGACTGAAAACATTTCTCCTCATCTCTGTTTTAAATGGGTACCCTCTAATTCTAAGACTGTGACCTCTTGTCCTGGACTCACCCCCCAAGGGAAACAACCTTTCTACATCTACTCTGTCCATCCCTGCCAACATTCGAAATGTTTCTATGAGATCCCCTCTCATTCTTCTATACTCTAATGAATACAGTCCGAGAGCCGACAAAAGCTCCTCATATATTAGCCCCTGCATTTCAGGAATCATCCTTGTAAATGTTCTCTGAGCTCTCTCTTGCATCATAACATCCCTTCTAAGATAGGGGGTCCAAAACTGCGTACTGTATTCCAATTGAGGTCTTCCCAGTGCCCAATACAGCCTCATCACACTCTCCTTACACTTGCACACTATTCTTCTTGAAGTGCTAACATAGCATAAGCTTTCCTCACTGCCGATCCAACCTGGTGGTCAACCTTTTGGGTGTCCTGCACGAGGACACCCAGGTCCCTTTGCACTTCCAATTTTTGAATTTTCTCCCCATCTAAATAATAATCTGCCCGATTATTTCTTCTTCCCAAATGTACAGCCGTACATTTCTGTAGTAGAAAATATCAAGGGTTACATTGTAATGGGCACTGAGGGAGCAAATGATTTGTTTTAAAATGTGAATTCGAAGTCTGCAATCATTTATCTGTAACTAATGTGGACTGTGTTACTGAACTGTGCCTCACAACCGATTTATAAAAATAACTGCATCTGGACTTCTTTGTTCAGAGAACTTCTAAGTATCTGCGGTTGAGCCAGCTGGCCTGATATATTTTCTGAGAAGTAGCACTTAAGTAAAATGTGTTGCTGCTTAGGCATATATTTTTGCTACTTCGCTATTCGGTAGCGTTCTCTGAAAATGCTAGACAGAGGTTCAAATAAGGAATTATCTGTTCATACAATGTCCTTTACTTCAATAAAAAAAAAATCACTTAAATTTCTCTTGCCACGTAGGATTCATGTACAAATATGACTCAGTTTTCATGTTTGAGGGAGCTCCAGGTTCCCAGGTTTAGGTGCTGGGCTCCACATGATATCATGTGACTAATAAAGAAATGTCTACGGCACTCTCCTTCAAGGTCCGAGTATTCTTTTTCGGCGACAATTGACTTCCCAGTCAGGAGCGAATTACTTGACGGACACTATTTCAGCAGGGTCTCTCAAAAAACAAAAAGAACCCGAGCGGAAAGAGGGGTCCTTCCAAGTGAGAAAAATTATTCCGTCACCCTAGAGTGGCCGATGCCGTCGTCCTAGCAGAAAGTGGGACGGTCATATAACTATATAGCCATATAACAATTACAGCATAGAAACAAACCACCTCGGCCCTTCTAGTCCGTGCCGAACTCTTACTCTCACCTAGTCCCACCGACCTGCACACAGCCCATAACCCTCCATTCCTTTCTTGTCCATATATCTATCCAATATAACTTTAAATGACAACATCTAAACTGCCTCAACCATTTCTCCACGAAGCTCGTTCCACACAGTTACGACTCTCTGTGCAAAGAAGTTCCCCCTCATGTTACCGCTAAACTTTTGCCCTTTAAGTCTGATCTCATGTCCTCCTGTTTGAATCTCCCCCACTCTCAATGGAAAAAGCCTACCCACGTCAACTCTATTTATCCCCCTCATAATAGTCAGATGCTTTTCCACAGGGCCGAAATGGCTAGCACGACAGGGCACAGTTTAGAGGTGTTTGGAAACAGGTACAGAGGAGATGTCAGAGGTAAGTTTGTTTTTAATGCAGAGTGTGGTGAGTGCGTGGAATGGTCTCCCGGCGGCGGTAGTGGAGGCGGAAACGATAGTTTTTTTTTTTTTTTAAGTGAGTTCTGGATGGCAACATGGGACTTCGAAAACTGGTGATCAACGGCTGTAATAAATTTAGTCAAGTAGAAAATAAATCCTTATAAATGGTTTCTAGAGGTAGATAATGTGAGACATCTAGAAAATTATAAGGCTAAACTTGATCATGGACAAGGATAGATCTGGTCCTAGGGTTGAGTTTCTTAACTGGAAGAAGGCTAAATTTGAAGAAATGAGAAAGGATCTAAAAAGCATCGATTGGGACAGGTTGTTCTCTGGCAAGGATGGGATCGGTAGGTGGGAAGCCTTCAAAGGAGACATTTTGAGAGTGCAGAATTTGTATGTTCTTGTCAGGATTAAAGGGAATGTGAATAAGAATAAGGAACCTTGGTTCTCAAAGGTTATTGCAACTCTGATAAAGAAGAAGAGGGAGTTGTATGGCATGTATAGGAAGCAGGGAGTAAATAAGGTGCTTGAGGAGTGTAAGAAGTGCAAGAAAATACTTAAGAAAGAAAACAGGAGGGCTAAAAGAAGACATGAGGTTGCCTTGGCAGTCAAAATGAAGGATAATCCAAAGAGCTTTTACAGGTATATTAAGAACAAAAGGATTGTAAGGGATAAAATTGGTCCTCTTGAAGATCAGAGTGCTCGGCTATGTGCGGAGGCGAAGAAAATGGGGGAGATCTTAAATAGTATTTTTGCGTCTGTATTTACTAAGGAAACTGGCATGAAGTCTATGGAATTAAGGGAAACACGTAGTGAGATCATGGAAACTCTACAGATTGAAAAGGAGGAGGTCCTTGCCGTGTTGAGGAATATTAAAGTGGATGAATCCTGGGACCTGACAGGGTGCTCCCTCGGACCCTGAAAGAGACTAGTGTTGAAATTGCAGGGGCCCTGGCAGAAATATTTAAAACGTCGCTGTCTGCAGGTGAGGTGCCGGAGGATTAGAGAGTGGCTCATGTTGTTCCATTGTTTAAGAAAGGATCGAAAAGTAATCCGGGAAATTATAGGCCGTTAAGTTTAACACCGGTTGTAGGTAAGTTATTGGAGGGAGTACTAAGAGACAGAATCTACAAGCATTTGGATAGACAGGGACTTATTAGGGAGACTCAACATGGCTTTATGCGTGGTAGGTCATGTTTGACCAATCTATTGGAGTTTTTCGAGGAGGTTATCAGGAAAGTGGATGAAGGGAAGGCAGTGGATATTGTCTACATGGACTTCAGTAAGTCCTTTGACAAGGTCCCTCATGGGAGGTTAGTTACGAAAATTCAGTCACTAGGTATACATGGAGAGGTGGTAAATGGGATTAGACATTGGCTCAATGGAAGAAGCCAAAGAGTAGTAGTAGAGAATTGCTTCTCCGAGTGGAGGCCTGTGACTAGTGGTGTGCCACGGGGATCACTGCTGGGTCCATTGTTATTTGCCATCTATATCAATGATCTTGATGATTATGTGGTAAATTGGATCAGCAAATTTGCTGATGATACAAAGATTGGAGGTGTAGTAGACAGTGAAGACGGTTTTCAGAGCCTGCAGAGGGACTTGGACCAGCTGGAAAAATGGGCTGAAAAATGGCAAATGGAGTTTAATGCAGACGAGTGTGAGGTATTGCACTTTGGAAGGACAGACCAAGGTAGAACATACAGGGTAAATGGTAAGGCACTGAGGAGTGCAGTAGAATAGAGGGATCTGGGAACACAGATACAAAATTCCCTAAAAGTGGCGTCACAGGTAGATAGGGTCGTAAAGAGAGCTTTTGGTACATTGGCCTTTATTAATCAAGGTATTGAGTATAAGAGCTGGAAGGTTATGATGAGGCTGTATAAGGCATTGGTGAGGCCGAATCTGGAGTATTGTGTTCAGTTTTGGTCACCAAATTACAGGAAGGATATAAATAAAGTTGAAAGAGTGCAGAGAAGGTTTACAAGGATGTTGCAGGGACTTGAGAAACTCAGTTACAGAGAAAGGTTGAATAGGATAGGACTTTATTCCCTGAGCGTAGAAGAATGAGGGGAGATTTGATAGAGGTATATAGAATTATGATGGGTATTGTTAGAGTGAATGCGAGCAGGTTTTTTCCACTGAGGCAAGGGGAGAAAAAAAAGAAACAGAGGACATGGGTTAAGGGTGGGGGGGGGAGAGTTTAAAGGGAACATTAGAGGGTCTTCTTCAGAGAGGGATTGGTGGGA
This sequence comes from Mobula birostris, assembly GCF_030028105.1. Classification (NCBI taxonomy): domain Eukaryota; kingdom Metazoa; phylum Chordata; class Chondrichthyes; order Myliobatiformes; family Myliobatidae; genus Mobula; species Mobula birostris. Next base: position 101,908,869 of record NC_092382.1, read on the forward strand.
GTATTGAATAAGCTGCCAGGTGAGGTGGTAAATGCGGGTTCTTTCATAACATTTAGGAATAAATTGGACAGATACATAGATGGTAGGTGAATGGAGGGATATGTTCCGTGTGCAGGTCAGTGGGACTAGGCAGAAAATGGTTCGGCACGTCCAATAAGGGCCAAAAGGCCTGTTTGTGTGCCGTTGTTTCTATGGTTCTATGGTTCTAAAAGGAAGAAGCTTAAGAAGGAAATTACGAGAGCCAGAGATAATTAGTGAGAAGGCCTTGGCCGGCAGAATTAAGGAAACGGTCCTCAACACAGAATCCCTGTGGAGCACCACTAGCCGCCGGCCGCTGACCTGGAAACCCCTCCCTTTTTTCCCACTCTTTTCCTCCGGCCAGTCATCCAATCTGCTCTCTTACCAGTAACACCATGGGTCCCTGTCTTGTTAAGCGGCCTCATGTATGGCACACTGTCAGAAGACTCTTTAGATTCTGGACTAGTTCCTGACGATTGGAGGGTGGCTAATGTAACCCCGTTTTTTTAAAAAAAGGAGGGAGAGAGAAATCGGGGAATTATAGACCGATTAACCTAACATCGGTCGTGGGGAAAATGCTAGAGTCAGTTATCAAAGATTTGATAACAGCACATATGGAAAGCGGTGAAATCATCGGACAAAGATAGCATGGATTTGTAAAAGGAAAATGATGTCTGAAGAATGTCATAGAATTTTTTTGAGGATGTAACTAGTAGCGTAGTTAGGGGAGAACCAGTGATTATGGTGTATTTGGATTTGCAAAATGCTTTTGACAAGGTCCCACAGAGGAGATTAATGGGCAAACTTCAGCACACGGTATTGGGGATATGGTATTGATGGAGATAGAGTATTGGTTGGCAGACAGGAAGCAAAGACTGGGAATAAATGGGACTTCTCAGAATGGCAGGCAGTCACGAGTGGGGTACCGCAAGGCTCAGTGCTGGGACCCCAGTTGCTTACAATATGTATTAATGACTTAGACGAAGGAATTAAATGCAATGTCTCCAAATTTGCGGATGACACAAAGTTGGGCGGCAGTGTTAGCTGTGAGGAGGATGCTAACAGGATGCAGGGTGGCTTGGATAGGTTAGGTGAGTGGGAAAATTCATGGCAGATGCGATGTAATGTGGATAAATGTGAGGTTATCTACTTTGGAGACAAAAACAGGAAAGCAGTTCATTATCTGACTGGTGGTCGATTAGGAAAAGGGGAGGTGCAACGAGATCTGGGTGTCATTACATACCAATCATTGAAAGTGGGCATGCAGGTACTACAGGCGGTGAAAAAGGCGAATGGTATGCTGGCATTCGTAGCAAGACGATTCGAGTACAGGAGCAGGTAGGTACTACTGCAGTTGTGCAACGCCTTTGTGAGGCCACACCTGGAATATTGTGTGCAGTTTTGGTCCCATAATCTGAGGAAAGACATTCTTGCCACAGAGGGAGTACAAAGAAGGTTCACCAGATTGATTCCTGGAATGGCAGGACTTTCATATGATGAAAGACTGGATCGACTGGGCTTATACTCGCTGGAATTTATAAGATTGAGGGGGAATCTTATTGAAACGTATAAAATTCTAAAGGGATTGGAAAGGCTAGATGCAGGAAAATTTGTTCACGATGTTGGGCAAGTCAAGAACGAGGAGTCACATTTTAAGGATAAAGGGGATTCGTTTTAGGACCGATATGAGGGAAAACATCTTCACAGAGAGAGTGGTGAATCTCTGGAATTCTCTGTCACAAGAAACAGTTGAGGCCAGTTGATTTTTAAGAGGGAGTTAGAAACGGCGATTGTGGCTAAAGGGATCAGCGGGTATGGAGAAATGGCAGGTACAAGGTTCTGAGTTGGATGATCAGCCATGATTATACTGAATGGCGGTGCAGGCTCGAAGGGACAAATGGCCTACTCCGGCACCTATTTTCTATGTTTCCATGTTTCTAGAGCTAGGTAGTGTTAGAGATCCAGATGATTATAAGGCTAATAGGAAGGAACTTAAGAAGGAGATTAGGAGACCCAAAAGGGGCTATGAGAAGGCCCTGGCGGGCAGGATTAAGCAAACCCCCAGGACATTCTACAAATATGTGAAGAACAACATGATACGGCGTGAAAGAGCACGGCCTGTCAAGTGTGACAGTGGGAATGTGTGTATGGAACCGGAGGATATAGCAGAGGTACTTAATGAATACTTTACTTCAGTATTCACTATGGAAAAGTGATTGTAGTCATGACTTGCAGCAGACTAAAACGCTTGAGCATGGAGATATTAAGAAAGAGGATATGCTGGAGCTTTTGGAAAGCATCAAGTTGGATAAATCGCCGGGACCGGATGAGATAGGAGCATAGAAACAGAAAACCAACAGCACAATACAGGCCCTTAGAGTTTTCCCGAACATGTCCCTACCGTAGAAATTACCAGGCTTACCAATACTAGACAGCCCATTCCACGCACTCACCACTCTCTGAGTGAAAAAAAAATATGCCCCTGACATTTCCTCTGTACCTACTCCCCAGCACCCTAAACCTGCTTCCTCTTGTGGCAACCATTTCAGCCCTGGGAAACAGCCTCTGACTATCCACACGATCAATGCCTCTCATCACCTTATACATCTCTGTCAGGTCACCTGTCATCCTCCGTCGCTCCAAGGAGAAAAGGCCGAGTTCACTCAACCTGTTTTCATAAGGCATGCTCTCCAATCCAGGCAACATCCTTGTAAATCTCCTCTACACCCCTGCTGTGGCGCCCATATCCTTCCTGTAGTGAGGTGACCAGAAATGAGCCCAGTACTCCAAGTGGGGTCTGAGCAGAGACGTAGCATATAGCTACAACATTATCTCTCGGCTCCTAAATTCAATTCCACGTTTGTTGAAGGGCAATACATCGTACTCCTCCTTAACCACAAAGTCAACCTGAGCAGCTGCTTTGAATGCCCGATGGACTCGGACCCCAAGATCACTTTATTCCTCCACACAGCCAAGACTCTTAGCAACAATGCTGTGCCCTGCCGTGAGGCTGGGGCGGGGTTCTGAGTTGGATGATCAGCCATGATCATAATAAATGGCGGTGCAGGCTCGAAGGGCCGAACGACCTACTCCTGCACCTATTTTCTATGTTTCTATGTTTCTATGAGCTGTCTCATACCGAAGGGCACTGATTAAGATGAGAGGGGGTACGTTCAATGGAGATTAGTTTGGCAAGTTTATTTTTCACAGAGATTGCTTGGTTATTGGAACGTGCTACCAGCGCTGGTGGTGGAAGGAGATTCATAGACCTTCTAATTCCCTCTTTAACCAGCATGTGGGTGTGCAGAGAATGGAATGAGATGGATATTGTGTGGGCAGAAGGAAATCTGTTTAACTGGTATATCACAACCTTTAGACCGAAGGGTCTGTTATGTTGTGTGATTTACGTTTTCTGCTTTGTAGAAAGAGCGGAGACTGATTTGATCAGATCGGGTGGGAAGAGAAGGGGGTTGGGTAGAACAAAGAATTTGATGATGTATCGACAAACAGAGGGAACGACCAGTTCACAGGAGGCATAGCCTATGAATAAGACACACATCGACATCGTCTTCAAACGGGCACTGAAATACCCCTCGTAGTCTTTTGATGTCACCGAGCAAACCCTCTTCGTGACACGAACACGCCCCCCTCGTCACACCGACACAGCGTCAGACCTGGCACGGCAAAACAGAAACTTCCTCGCCGTGTGCATAACACCCTCCCTCAACAGAACCCCTCTCCATATCAGTCAAACATTTCCTCTCCTCGTCACCGTCACACATTCCCTTCACTACGCTACTCTTGCCTCCGTCACCCCTCCGCCCCTTACAAGCTACCCCGTCTCCGGGACACACTCCCTCCCCTGTACACTTCACTGTCTACTTCATCCCCTACTGTCACTACGCCGCTCCCTGTCCGTGTGACCTACTCCATCCATTGAAACCCCAACCCGACTTCGTCAACCTCTCCTTTTCCTATATTACTCCCTATCTCTGTCACACGCACAATTCACAGCACCCATACCCTTTCCGTCAGCCCTCCCTCCCTTACAGGCTACACCCGGCACCATCACTCATTCCCTCCGCAACACACCTCCGTTCTCCCTTATGCTATACCTTCCTTGCGCCCCAGCCTGCTCAATCCCCTAAAATTGTCCCCATCTCCGTCGCCACCCCATTCGTCTTCCTTTCTGTGTTGACGGGCAATTGTGGGGACTGTGAGTGAGAGATGGCGTCTGGTGTTACACCTCCCCCCTTCCACCGGATATCTATCACCAGGTTCTGAGCCTCGCCAAGCTCTGCGTGCACAGGGCGGTCATGCGGTGGAACAACACTTACATCAGTGACTGCAGTTTCATCACCCTTTACCTGGCCTCCTCTCTCCTCCCCTTCCTTCCTCTTCTCGCAGCACACCACCCGGTCACACACACACACCATCTCTGAGAGACACACACAACTCGAGAGTACTGGAACGCCGAAGTGCTGGGTACTGGTGAGTGGGGAGACGGGGAGATGGAGGGAGCTGCGCACTTTTTCTGACTCCGGTACAGTGTACTGCGAAGGTGCGGGAGGTACTTCACATGTCTGACACCAGGAGTGTGATTGGATAATATTTTGCGTTTCAATGGTTGTCTGACCAAGGTACTGTATTTAGTTCGGTGTGGAGGGAGCTGCACTCTGTGTCTGAACACGGGAGTTTGTAATGGGACGGTGTGAAGGGAGCTTTACTCTGAGTCTGACCCCGGGAGTGTGTGATGGATCGTTGCGTCGGGAACATCACTCATTGTATGTTTCCCGGAGTGTGTGATAGGATTGTATGGAGGGTGCCACCCTCAGTCTCTAACTCATAGTCATAGGTCAGAGGACTTCGGCGTTTAAACAGACTCTAATCTGAGATAGGGGGCAAGAAAATGGTAACTCACACTTTCTGCTCCACTGTCCTCCCCTTCCTTCTCTATGATTCTAAATTGAATAAGTGAGGAGACGGAGATCCTGGTCCATATAGGAACAAAGGACTTCGGTGAGTAATGTCAGGTAGTTCTGCAAAGTTAGGTCAGGGATTTAGCCATAAAATTAAAGAACATGACCATTACTCCACCCACTGAGATCAGACTCAGGAAGACCATACAGTCCAGCAAGTGGTCAAGAGTTGCTTTAGCTGGGAGGGCTTCAGAATTTGGGATCGGTGTGTCTTTTCCGAGGAAGGTAGGATCTGTACAGAAGAGATGGCAGACGGTTTACACCTAAATTGGAGGAGCTCACACGAGCGGGAAGAGTTGCCAGGACTGTGCCTGAGAGTTTGGTGGAGAGTTGTTAAACTGGAGTTGCAGGGGGATGGGACTCAGGGCTGCAGAGCAGAAAACGAGTCAGCGTGGAGACAGGTATTGTTAAGGCCTCAGACAAAGGCAGGAATCAAAAGGTTGAGCATCATGCGATTGGTGCCCTGAGCTGTGTATAGTTCCATGTAGGAAAATTTAAAGAAAGGCAGGTGAGCTCAGCGTATGAATCAACACTTTGAATTATGATATTGTAGCCATTATTGAGAACTGGTTGTAAGAGGAGAAAGTAGGTCAGCACGATATTTCTGGGTGCCCTATTTTTAGACGTGAGAAACCGGAAGGCTAAAGGACTGGGCAGAGAAAATGTCACCGCAGTGCACAGTCAGAACAGATAAGAGAACTCGTGTCAGTCAGGCTTTGTGGGTGGAAATGAGGCATAAGAAATGTATGATCATGTTCAAGGGGCTACATTATAGACCAGCCAACAGTCCGCTGGGTTAGGAGGAATAAACCTGAAGAGAGATCGTCGACTGTCAACGAAACAAAAGATTGTGAGAGCAGGTGATAATTCACTTTCCCCGTAAAGCCTGAGTCGGATACTGCAAAAGAACAACTGGGAGAGATGTTTTTTTTTCAAAAATGTTCAATACGTAGAGGTCTCAACGAGAATGAGAGACAGAGAGAGAGAGAGAGAGAGAGAGAGAGAGAGAGAGAGAGAGAGAGAGAGAGAGAGAGATACTTGATTTCCTACTGCGGAATGAAACAGGTCGGCCCTCCAGACTATCCACAACACCCCCAAACTTCGTCTCATCAGCAGATTTACTATCCCATCCCTCCACTTCTTCATCCTGGTCTTTTGTAAAAATCACGAAGGGCAGGGGTCCCAGAACAGATCCCTGAGGCACACCAGTGTCACCTGCCTCCACGCAGAATATTATCCGTCCACAATCACTGTTTGCTTTCTGGGCAAACCAGTTCTGGATCCACAAAACAGTGTCCACTTTGTCTCCCACATAACCATATATCAATTACAGCACAGGAAGAGTGCATTATCTGCCCTTCTACTCCGAGCCGAACTCTTACTCTCACCTAGTCCAACCCTTCAATCAGCCCATAACCCTCCATTTCTTTCCTGTCCATATAGCTATCCAATTTAACTTTAAATGACATTATAGAACCTTTCTGAACCACTTCTGCTAGAAAATATTTCCATACAGCTATCACTGTCAGAGTAAACAAGTTCCCCCTCATGCCTCCTTACTTTCTCAGTAAGCCTTGCATTGGATACCTTATCAAATGCTTTGCTGAAATCCATATACACTACATCCACTGCTCTACCTTCATCAATGTGATTAGTCACATCCTCAGAAAATTCAGACAGGCTCGAAAGGCACGACCTGCCTTTGACAAAGCCGTGCTGACTATTCCGAGTCATATTCTGCCTCTCTAAATCTTTTCCAAAAAGCCCCAGGACATCCTCTTTCTATATACCCATACGCTTTAGCTTTTCCGTCCGCTGTAAGCCATCCCTGCAATCGTCAATATCCTTTTCTGTAGAGAATACTGAAGCACTGTATTTGTTAAGTACCTCCGCTATCTACTCCGGCTCCAGACGCACTTTTCCATTGTCACACTTGATTGGTCCTATTCTTGGTGTTAACCTATTATTGGTCTTAACCACACCTACTAAGAGACCTGACACCTGACCAAGTACCTTTCCCAATACCAGATCAGTACAGCCTCCCCACCTGCAGCGGTGGCGCTATGCCTGATCAGCAGTGTCACGCCCCCTCCTCTGTTGCCTCCCTCCCTGTCATTTCTGAAATTTCTAAAGCCCTTCGTTCCAAGTACCCAACCTTGACGTTGAGCTTCCAAGTCTCTGTAATGGCCACGATAGTAACCCTTTTGACAAGGATCCACACGGTAGGCTTATTCAGAAAGTCAGAAGGCTTTGGATCCAGGAAAGGTTAGCTAGGTGGATTCACAAATGGCTTGCCTGCAGAAAGCAAAGGCTCGTTGTAGAGGTCGTGGAGGGTTGATACTAGTGGTATCCCACCAAGGATTGGTGCTTGGAACTCAACTTCTCGTGATTTTTATTAGCAACCTGGATGTGTGGGCCGAAGGCTGGGTTTACAAGTTTGCAGAAGACACAAAGTTCGATGGTGTTGTGGATAGTGTAGAGGATTGTCGAAGATTGCAGTGAGACATTGATACAATGCAGAAGTGGGCTGAGAAGTGGCAGATGGAGTTCAACCCGGAGAAGTGTGAGGTGGTACACTTTGGAAGGACAAACTCCAAGGCAGAGTACAAAGTAAATGACAGGATACTTGGTAGTGTGGAGGAGCAGAGGGATCTGGGGTACATGTCCACAGATCCCTGAATGTTGCCTCACAGGTAGATAGGGTCGTTAAGAAAGCTTATGGGGTGTTAGCTTTCATAAGTCGAAGGATAGAGTTTAAGAGTCGCGATGGAATGATGCAGCTCTGTAAAACTCTGGTTAGGCCACACTTGTAGTACTGTGTCCAGTTCTCGTCGCCTCACTAAAGGAAGGATGTGAAAGTAGTGGAAAGGGTACAGAGTAGTTTTACCAGGATACTGCCTGGTGTAGAGAATATGCATTATCATCGGAGATTAAGCGAGCTAGGGCTTTACTCTTTGGAGAGAAGGAGGATGAGCGGAGACATGATAGAGTTGTACAAGATAACAAGAGGAATAGATAGAGTGGATAGTCAGCGCTTCTTCCCCAGGGCACCACTGCTCAATACAAGAGGACATGGCTTTAAGGTAAGGGGTGGGAAGTTCAAAGGGGATATTAGAGGAAGATTTTTTACTCAGAGAGTAGTTGGTGCGTGGAATGCACTGCTTGAGTCAGTGGTGGAAGCAGATACCCTAGTGAAGTTCAGGAGACTGCTAGACAGGTATATGGAGGAATTTAAGGTGGGGTGTTATATGGGAGGCAGTGTTGGAGGGTCGGCACAACATTGTGGGCCGAAGGGCCTGTACTGTGCTGTACTATCCTATACCCTATGTTCTAATGAAGTAGATTTTGAACAGTGCAGTGTAGCTTGCAGAGAGATTTAGGCCAGTTAGAAGAGTGGACTGAAAGATGGCAGATGGGGTTTAACGCTGATAAATATGAGGTGCTACATTTTGGTACGGCTAATCAAAATAGGACATACATGGTAAATGGTAGTGCATTGAAGCATGCTGTAGAACAGAGGGTCTAGGAATAATAGTGCATAGTTCCCTGACTGTGGAATCACATGTGGATAGACTGGTGAAGAAAGCTTTTGGTATACTGGCCTTCATAAATCAGAGCATTGAGTATAGGAGATGGGATGTAACGTTGAAACTGTACAAGGCATTGGTAAGGACAAATTTCGAGAATTGTGTGCAGTTCTGGTCATTGAATTATGGGAAAGATATCAACAAAATAGAGAGAGTACAGAGAAGATTTACTCGAATGTTACCTGGGTTTCATCACCTAAGTTACAGAGAAAGGTAGGTCAAATATGATGGCAGAATATAGTCTTAATGGTAAGACTCTTTGCAGGGTGGAGGATCAGAGGGATCTTGGAGATCGAGTCCATAGGACACTCAAAACAGCGGCGCAGGTTAACTCTGCGGTTAAGATGACATACGGTTTATTGGCCTTCATTAATCATGGAATTTAATTTAGGAGCAGAGAGGTAATATTGCAGTTATATAAGGCCCTTGTCAGACCCCACCTGGAGTACTGTGCTCATTTTGCGTCGCCTCACTGCAAGAAGGATGTAGAAGCCATAGAAAGGGTGCAGAGCAGATTTACAAGGATGTTTCCTGGTTTGGGGAGCATGCCTTCTGAGAATAGGTTGAGTAAACTTGGCCTTTTCTCCTTGTAGCGACGGAGAATGAGAGGTGTCCTGATAGAGGTGTATAAGGTAATGAGAGGCAGTGATCGTGTGGATAGTCAATGGCTTTTTTTCCAGGGCTGAAATGATTGCCACAAGAGGACACAGGTTTAAAGTGCCGGGTAGTAGGTGGGTAGAGGAGATGTCAGGGGTAAGTTTTTTTTTTACTCAGAGAGTGACGAGTGCTTGGAATGGGCTACCGGCAACGGTGGTGGAGGCGCATTCGATATGGTCTATTCAGAGACTTTTTGAGCTTAGAAAAATAGAGGGCTGTCGGTCGGCCTAGAAATTTCAAAGGTAAAAATATTTTCGGCACACCTTTGAGGGCCGAGGGCCTGTTTTGTGCTGTAGGTTTTCTATGTTTCTATCTCTAAGCGCACAATTACACCCAACCCCTGCTCCTGTTTTTTTTTTCTCTTCATCAGCTGTTCTTCTGCTGTTTTTTTTTGGTGTCGGTCTGACTCCCAGGTCAACACGGGCTTCCTCTGACAATGGTGGCTTTCACTTCTGAGCTCAGAGAGGCAGATAATTCTCGACGGATGGACGGCAGCGAGACTTACATGAATGTGAATGTGAAGTTCGCAAAGACGGACACACCGTCTCCTTTCCGAGGTGAAAGGGGCAGAAATGACGGAAGGAGGGTGTTTAAATCTATGTTTGTCCACGAGGGCGTGTAACGGGAGAGTGTGGAAGGAGCTTGCCTCTACGTCTGATCATGGAGGAGGGAGTGGTGTGATGCAAAGTGCAGAGGGAGATTTTCTCTGTCTCTGACCCCAAAGGTGTGAGAACAGTCGGTGTGGAGGGAGCTTTTTCTCTGTGTCTGACCCAGAGGGTGTGTGATGGGATGGTATGGACGGAGCTTTATTCTGTATCTGACCAAGGAAGTGTGTGATAGGACGGTGTGGATGGAGATTCAATCTGTGTCTGAACCCGGCAGTGTGTGATGGGACGGTGTGGATGGAGATTCAATCTGTGTCTGAACGCGGCAGTGTGTGATGGGACGTTGCGGAGGGAGCTTTTCTCTGTGTCTGACCCGAGGGTTTTTGGAATGGGACAGTGTGGAGGGATCTTCGCTTTGTTTCTGAGGCCGAGAGGGTGCGATACGGCATTGTGGAAGAAACATCACTCTGCGTCTGACCCTGGGTTTGAGTGATGGGACGAAATGGAGGGAGCTTCACATGTCGTCTTACTCGGAAACTCTTGGATGGTCCGGTGTGGAGGGCGCTCCACTCCATGCCTTACAACGGGAGTGTGTGACTCGACCGGGCGAAGGGAGCTTCACTCAGTGTCTGACCGCAGAAATGAGTGCAGACGGGGCTTCACTCTGCGTCTGACCTAGGGAATGGGTGATGGGACGGTGAGGAGGGAGGTTCACTCTGCTTCTGAGCCCGGGAATATACGATGGCACTTTATGGATTTAGCTTCACTCAGTCTTTGATCAAGAACCGTGCGATGCGACGCTATAGAGGGAAGATCACTGCGTCTGATCCCGGGAGTGTGTGATCGGACGGTGTGGAGGGAATATCACTCTGCATCTGAACCCGGAAGTGTGTGACTGGACCGTGTAGAGGGAGCTTCACTCTAAGTCTGTCCCCGGAAGTGTGTGTTTGATTGTTGCGTTGGGAACGTCACTCATTGTATGTTTCCAGGAGTGTGTTTAGGGTTGTATGGAGGGTGCCTCCCTCAGTCTCTGACTCATAGTCATAGGTCAAAAGATTTCGGCGTTTAAACAGACTCTAATCTGACATAGGGAGCAAGAAAACGGTAACTCACACTTCCTGCTCCAAAGGCTGCGATCAGTGAACCTTTTCTGTGGCCCCCACCTTCCTCCCCTTCCTTCCTCTTCTCTCAGCACATCATTCCTTCTCTATGATTCTAAATGGAGTGAGTGAGCGGCCGGAGATCCTGGTCCATATAGGTAACAATGACCTCGGTAAGTATAGTCAGGTGGTTCTGCAAAGTGAGGTCAGGGATTTAGCCATTAAATTAAAGGACAGGACAATTACCCCACCGACTGAGTTCAGACACAGGAAGACCATACACTTTACCAAGTGGTCAGGAGTTGGTCTTGGGTGGAGGGCTACAGAATCTGAGATGTGTATGTATTTTCCAAGGAAGGTGGGAACTGCACCGAAGAGACGGAGGACGTTTTACACGTAATCTTGAGGGTACTTATGTTTGAGCGGAAGGACTTCCCAGGACTGTGCATGAGAGTTTGGTGGAGAGTTGTTAAACTGGAGCTGCAGTGTGATGTGATTCAGAGCTTCAGAGCAGATAACGAGTGGGTGTGGAGACAGATGTTGGAAAGGGCTCAGACAAAGGTAGGAATCAAAAGGTGGAACATTATGCGACTGGGGCACTAAACTGCGTATAGTTCCATGCCAGGAAAAAAATAAGGAAAGGCAGGTGAGCTCAGGGCATGAATCAACACATCGAATTATGATATTGTCGCCATTATTGAGAACTGGTTGTAAGAGCAGAAAGTAGGACAGTACGATATTTCTGGGAAACCTATTTTTAGACGCGAGAAAGCGGAAGAATAAAGGAGGAGTGGTAACATTACTGGGCAGTTAAAAATGTCACCACAGTGCGCAGTCAGAACGATTAAGAGAACTCGAGTAAGTGAGGCTTTATGGGTGGAAATAAGGAATATGAAATGTATGATCATGTTCATGGGGCTACATTATAGACCAGCCAACAGTCCGTTGGATTAGGAAAAAAATCTGCAGATGGAACATAGAACATAGAACATAGAATAGTTATACCAACACTCAAAGCCTGCATCCCATATAACCCCCCACCTTAAATTCCTCCATAAACATGTCTAGAAATCTCTTAAACTTCACGAGTGTATCTGCCTCCACCACTGACTCAGGCAGTGCATTCCACGCACCAACCACTCTCTGATGGAAAAACCTTCCTCTAATATCCTTCTTGAACTTCCCAGCCGTTACCAGAAAGCCATGTCTTCGTGTTTTGACCAGTGGTGCCCTGGGGTAGAGGTGCTGGCTATCCACTCTATCTATTCCTCTTATTATCTTGTACACCTCTATCGTGTCTCCTCTCATCCTCCTTCCCTCCAAAGAGTAAAGCCCTAGCTCTCTTAATCTCTGATCATAATGCATACATTCTAAACCAGGCAGCATCCTAGTAAATCTCCTCTGTACCGTTTCCAATACTTCCACATCCTTCCTATAGTGAGGCGACCAAAACTGAACACAGTACTCCAAGTGCGGCCTAACCGGAGTTTTATAGAGCTGCATCATTACCTCGCAACTCTTAAACTCTATCCCTCGACTTATGAAAGCGAACTCCGCATAAGCAGTCTTAACTACCCTATCCACCTGTGAGGCAACTTTCAGGGATCTGTGGACATGTACCCCCAGATCCCTCTGCCCCTCCACACTACCAAGTATCCTACTATTTACTTTGTACTCTGTCTTGGAGTTTGTCCTTCCAAAGTGTACCATCTCACACTTCTGCGGGCTGAACTCCATCTGCCACTTCGCAGCCCACTATGCATCCTATCAATGTCTCTCTGCAATCTTCGAATCTGCACTATCTACAACAGCACCAACCTTTGTGTCGTCTGCAAACTTTCCAACCCATCTTTCTACCCACACAACCAGTTCTTGAATAAAACTCTCAGTAGTAGAGCTACTAGAACAGATCCCTGTGGGACACCACTAGTCACAACCCTCCAATCTGAATGTACTGCCTCCAGTACGACCCTCTGCCTTCTGCAGGCAAGCCAATTGTGAACCCACCTGGCCCAAACTTCCTGAAGGAGCCCATGCCTTCTGACTTTCTGAATAAGCATACCGTGTACAATATTGTCAAATGACTGACGAAAAACCATGTAGATCACATCCACTGCACTACACTCATCTATATGCCTGGTCATCTCCTCAAATAACTCTCTCGGGCTTTTTAGACGTGATCTGCCCTTCACAAAACCATGCCTGATCAGACCATTATTCTCTAAATGCCCATATATCCTATCTCTAAGAATATTTTTCAACAGCCTTCCCACCAGAGACAAAAGGCAAGCTTGTCTATAATTACCCGGACTATCCCGACTACCTTTTTGAAGAAAGGGAAAACATTCGCCTCCCTCTAATCCTCCGTCACCATTCCCGTGTACAACGAGGACATAACGATCGTACTCAGAGGCTCAGCAATCTCTTCCCTCGCCTCGTGGAGCAGTCTGGTGAATATTCCGTCAGGCCCCTGGGACTAATCCGCCCTAATGTATTTTAACAACTACAACACCTCCTCTCTCTTAATATCAACATGCTCTAAAACATCAACCTCACTCATATTGTCCTCACCATCATCAAGTTCCTCTCATTGGTGAATACCGAAAATAAGTATCCGTTGAGGACCTCGCTCACTTCCACAGCCTCCAGGCACATCTTCCCACCTTTATCTCTGATCGGTCCTACCTTCACTCCTGTCATTCTTTTTTCCTTCACATAATTGAAGAATACCTTGGGGTTTTCCTTTACCCTACTCGCCAACGTCTTCTCATGTCCCCTTCTTGCTCTTCTCAGCCCCTTCTTAAGCTCCTTTCTTGCTTCCCTATATTCCTCAATAGACCCACCTGATCCCTGCTTCCTAACCCTCATGTATGCTGCCTTCTTCCACCTGACAAAATTTTCCACCTCACTTGTCACCCATGGTTCCTTCACCCTACCATTCTTTATCTTCTTCATCGGAACAAATTTATCCCTAACATCCTGCAAGGGATCTCTAAACATCGACCACATGTCCATAGTACATTTTCCTGCAAAAAAGCAACATCCCAATTCACACCCGCAATTTCCAGACTGATGGCCTCATAATTTGCCGTTACCCAATTAAAAGCTTTCCTAACCTCTCTGATTCTATCCTTTTCGATGATAATGCTATATGCCAGGAGATCGCAGGCAAAAGATTGTGAGAACAGGTTATTATTAACTTTCCCCGTATAGACTCAGTCGCATACTGCCAAAGAACCACGGGAAGTGTTTGTGAAAGATGTTCAATACGTCGAGTTCCCGAAGACAGAGAGAGCAATACTTAATTTCCTACTGCGGAACGAGACAGGACAGCCCTCCAGACTATCCTCAACACCTCCAAACTTCATGTCATCAGCAAATTTACTATTCCATCCCTCCACTTCCACATCCAGGTCATTTATAAAAATCACGAAACGTAGGGCTCCCAGAACAGATCCCAGAGGCACAGCACGGGTCATCAAGTCTATAACCACTCTCAGCCGTCTGTGAGCAAGCCAGTTCTGGATCTACAAAACAATTCCCCTTTGTCTCTCATGCCTCCTTACTTTCTCAATAACCCTTGCATTGGATACCTCATCAAATGCTTTGCTGAAATCCATATACACTACATCCACTGATCTACCTTTATCAATGTGTTTAGTCATATCCTCAAAATAATTCAATCAGGCTCGTAAGGCGCGACCTGCCTTTGACAAAGCCGTTATGCCTATTCCGAATCATATTATGCCTCTCCAAATCATTTCCTAAACTACGGGACATCCTCTTTCGATATACCCATATGCCCAATCTTTTCGGTCCGCTGAAAGTCATCCCTGCAATGCCAAGTATCCATTAAGTACCTCACTGTATCCTCCGGCTCCATACACACTTTTCCATTGTCACACTTGATTGGTCCTATTCTTGGTCTTATCCTATGATTGGTCTTAACCTCACCCACTGAGACACCTGGCACCCGACCAGGTGCATTTTCCAATACTAGATGAAGTACAGCCTCTCCTTCTGTAGCTGTGGCGCTATCTCTGATCAGCAGTGCCACGCCCCTCCCGTTTTGCCTCCCTCCCTGTGACTTCTGAAGCATCGAAAGTACTGCTCTATAACTAACCATTCCTGACGTTGAGCTTCCAAGTCTCTGTAACGACCACCATAGTAAGGCATTTGACAATGTTCCACACAGTAGGATTATTCTGAAAGTCAGGGACGTTTGGCAAGGTGGATTCACAGTTGGCTTGCCTGCAGGACGCAGAGTGTCGTGGTGGAGAGGGCACATTCGGATTGGAGGGTTGTGTGTCGTGGTGTCCCACAAGGATTGGATCCTGGACGTCTGCTTTTCGTGATTGTTATTATCGACCTGGATGTGTGGGTAGAAGGGAGGGTTGGCAAGTTTGCAGACGGCACAAAAGGTCAGTGGTGTTGTGGAGAGTGTAGAGGATTGTCGCAGATTGCAGAGACACATTGATAGGATGCAGAAGTGGGCTGAGAAATGGCAGATGAAGTTCAACCCGGAGAAGTGTGAGGTGGTACACTTTGGAAGGACAAACTCCAAGGCAGGGCACAAAGTAAATGGCAGGATACTTGGAAGTGTGGAGGAGCAGAGGGATCTGGGGGTACATGTCCACAGATCCCTGAAAGGTGTCTCACAGGTGGATAGGGTGGTTAAGAAAGCTTAATAGAAATACTATAATCCTAATCCTCTCTTTCCCCAGTCTCTGCCGTCACTCTACCCCTATTTCCCTCAATATTTTCCTATCCCTCTCACATTTCCCCAGTCCATCCTCATTCATAACCTCGCTCCCTTCTTTCCTTTCGCCACTCTCTCTTGCTCCTTTACCGGTTCTCTACCCCCCATTCTATCCTATTTTCCCGCCCACCGCCGTAATATCTCACCTTCCTTCTCCCACCCCTCCCACTATACATTACACCCTGTGTCTCCACGTCTTTCTCCCCGCACTTGCCCCTCTTCATCACTTTTTCCCCCACTTAAGAGCGCGCTCTCTCCCCATATCTTACCCCCCTCTCTGCCTACTATCAATTCTCCTCTCCATCCTCAGTCTTTCGGCTCGCCCCCTTCCGTTCCTCTCTCTCCCTCATTCTCTCTCTTTCACTCCCAGCCGGTCTAACATCAGCCCACTCAGTGCTGAACGGTCGGAAAGAGGGACTTCTCATCAGTGATTTTGAAGATCCGCCCATTGCCTCGGGAACCGCCGAACTATCAGCGACTGCACAAGCAGGTTAGAGTTCACGTTAATGACGTCATTCCGAAGGGGTCACGTGCTGTACGTACAAGTTTTCAATTCCAATACATCTGCATCGCTGCTTCCTCTGGCAGCTCGTTCCATAGACGGACAACCATCTGGGTAAAAAAAAAATGTCACTGAGGTCCACAATTAAATCTCTTTCTGCTGTCACCAAACCCTGTGCGTTTTGATACTCGATTCTCCAAGCGTAATTAAATTGACTCTGCGCATTTACCCTATCTGTGCCCCTCTTGGATTTATACTCCTCTGTAAGGTCACCCCTGAGCTCCAAATTGTAAATTCCCAACCTGTTTGACTCATCTCCATAACTCATCCCTCGGGTCCCTGCAGTATTCCAGTAAATGTCCCATCACTCTTCCCAACTCAGTGGTATGCTATCTCGAGCAGGGCGACCTGGACTGCGCACTGTACTCCAAGAGCGGCCTCACCAACGTCTTGTACAACTGCAACGTCACCTCTCGACTCCCGTACTCAGTGTCCGGACTGATAAAGTCCGGCGCTTCAGGCGCCTTCTCCACCGTGCTGATAACAAATGTCTTCATATTTTGGGAACCGTGTACCTGTAGCCCCGTGTCCATCTGTTCTATAACACTTCCCGGGGTTCCTCCATTCAACGTAAATGCCCTACCCTGTTGTTTGTCTGCCTGAACTACGATAGCTCGCATTTATCCGAACTGAATTGCAATTGCTCCTGCTCGGCCACTTCACCAGCTAATCGAGATCCCACTTTAAGAGAAAACTGTCTTCTCTATTTACCACCGACGTTAGTGTTCTCTGCAAGCTCACCAACAGCATCTTGTATAATCTGCTACAATTATTCCATATAGTTGACAAAGAATACTGGTCCCGCCACCTTGGTGAACATCGCTAGTGACGGGCTTCCAGTCTGAGAAACGAACGATAACATTAAACATTTCCTCCTACCGCCGAGTCAATTGTCTCTCCAATCAACCATCCTTCCCAGCGTCGCACACCATCTTCCAGAGCTGTGTACGTTACATTTATCACCCCGTCTTGATCGGTCATCCACAATCAAACTGGTCAGACAGATCTCCTTGGATTCCACATCATCCCCAGACCAGTCTATCATCTGAGCCCTTCTTGATAGCCTTGTTCAAGCCGCTTAAATCTTTGTTAAATTCCATGTACGGTAAATCTAATACCTGTCAAATCATCTTGACAAGACTCCATGGGTCTCACGCCATCGAGTTACATTCTTCCTCTTCTGTTTTCTACTCTCCCTATCTTCCTCTCCCCTCCCATATCACCGCTTCGATCCTTCTTCTTCGTTCTCCACCTCCCTTTCATCAATCTTCAATCTGCCATCTGGGTCTTCACTATGAACTTGTTAAAACCAGCGTAAATTTTATCTTCCAATCTGAACACATCAAATTCCCTGCAACCCTCACCATTACACAGAGTAGGCTACCAACTGGAAGCATTAAATGCCTAATTGATTTTTCCAATACCTCACTTCGACTGCACTGCTCTAGTGGGCTGCCCTGGTTCCTCACTCAAAAAATAGAAACTGTTCTGCCCGTGACCGCAAGATTCTGCAGACCGTTGTGGACAGAGCTGAGCACAGCTCTGAAACCAGCTTCCCCTTCATGAATTCTGTCTACGCTTCCTGCCTCGGTAAAGCAGCCAGCAGCATTAGAGAACCACCTCCAGCTACACCGGAAATTCTCTCTTCTGCACCCTCCCATCGGAGGGAACATGAGAATGCAGGTCTCACTAGGCTCAAGAACAGCTTCTATCCCACTGTTATCAGAATATTGAACGGTCACCTACTGTGATAAGATGCACTATTGACCTCACAATCTACCTCTACCCGGTCCTTGCCCCTGTTGTCTGCCGGCACTGCAATTTCTCTGTAACTGTGGCACTTTTTTCTGCATTCTGTGATTGATTTACCTTGGTCTATTTCAATGATGTGATCTGTATCCCAGTGGCCACACATTTTAATTCCACAACCCATTCCGATTCTGATATGTCTATTCTCAGCCTTCTCTACTGTAAAGGTGAAGCCACACTCAGGTTGGAGAAACAACACCTTATATTCCGTCTGGGTGGCCTCCAACCCGACGGTATGAACATTGACTTCTCAGACTTCCTCTAATGCCCCAACTCACCCTCGTACCCCATCCGTTAATTAATTTATATACACACATTCTTTCTCTCTCTCTCTCTCTCCTTTGTTTCTCCCTCTGTTCCTCTGACTATTTTATGTTAAGATAGAGTGGTAAATTGGATTCGTAAATATGCAGAGAATGCTAAGGTAGGTGGAGTTGTGGATAATGAACTCCCTCTGTCCCTCTGAATATACCTCTTGCCCATCCTCTGAGTTTCACCCCCCCTTGTCTTTCTTCCCGGAACTCCTGTCCCATGATCCTCTCATATCCCTTTTGCCTATCACCTGTCCAGCTCTTGGTTCCATCCCTCCCCCTCCTGTCTTCTCCTATCATTTTGGATCTCCCCCCCCCCTCCAACTTTCAAATCCCTTACTCACTCTTCCTTCAGTTAGTCCTGACGAAGGGTCTCGGCCTGAATAGTCGACTGCACCTTTTCCTACAGATGCTGCCTGGCCTGCTGCGTTCACCAGCAACTTTGATGTGTGTTGCTTGAATTTCCAGCATCTGCAGAATTCCTGTTGTTTGTGGATAATGAAGTAGGTTTTCAAAGCTTGGAGATAGATTTAGGCCAGTTAGAAAAGAGGGCTGAAAAATGGCAGATGGAGTTTAATGCTGACAAATGTGAGGAGATATATTTTGGTAGGACTAATCCAAATAGGACATTCGTGGTAAATGGTAAGGCATTGAAGAATGCAGTAGAACAAAGGGATCTCGGAATAATTGTGCATAGTTCCCTGAAGTGGAATCTCTTGTGTATTGTGTGCTGAAGACAGCTTTTGGGATGCTGGCCTTTATAAATCCGTGCATTGAGTATTGGAGTTCGGACGCAATGTTGAAATTTTACAAGGCATTGGTAAGGGCAAATTTGCAGTATTGTATACAGTTCTGGTCACAGAATAATAGGAAAGATATCAACAAAATAGAGATAGTGCAGGGAAGATTTGCTCGAATATTACCTGGGTTTCATCTCGGTTTTATGGTTTCAGCACCTAAGTTGCAGAGAAAGGTTAAACGAGTTCGGTCTTTATTCTTTGGAGAGCAGAATGTTGAGGGGTGACTTGATAGACGCATTTAAAATTAGGAGGGGGATACATAGAGTTGACAAGGACGTGCTTTGTTGCATTTGGAGGTGGGGGGATTCAAATAAGAGGACATGAGTTGAGAGTTGTAGGTCAATAGTTTAGGGGTAGTATGAGAGGGAACATCTTTACTCAGGGAGGGGTAGCTGGGTGGAACGAGTTTCCAGCTGAAGTGGTTGGGACAGGTTCGCTGTTGTCATTTAAAGTTAAATCATATAGCTATATGGAGCGGCAATAAAATGGAGGGTTTTGGACTGGGTGCAGGACGGTGGGACTAGGTTCGGCACGGGCTAGGAAAGCCGAGATGGCCTGTTCCCGAGCATTAATTGTTATATGGTTATATAGATAAGTGGCTCATTTTGGTAGATCAAATATGATGGTAGAATATAGCCATGGCCATAGTCATAGTCATAGTCATACTTTACTGATCACGGGTGAAAATGGTTTTCGTTGCAGTTGCACCATAAATAATAAATAGTAATAGAAATAGTAGTAGTAATATTACTATTAGTAAATAGTAAATAGTAATAGTCATAGAAATAATAAATAGTAAGAGAATAGTAATAGGCAATAGTAATAAATAGTTAAATAGTAATATGCAAATTATGCCATTTAAGTATGAAATAAGTCCAGGACCAGCCTATCGGCTCAGGCTGTCTGACCCTCCAAGGGAGGAGTTGTAAAGTTTGATGGCCACAGGCAGGAATGACTTCCTATGACGCTCTGTGCTGCATCTCGGTGGAATGAGTCTCTGGCTGAATGTACTCCTTTGCCCATCCAGTACATTATGTAGTGTATGGGAGGCATTGACCAAGATGGCATGCAAATTAGACAACATCCTCTTCTCAGAGACCACCGAGAGAGAGCCCAGTTCCATCCCCACAACATCACTGACCTTACGAATAAGTTTGCTGATTCTGTTGGTGTCTGCTACCCTCAGCCTGTTGCCCCAGCACACAACAGCAAACATGATAACACTGGCCACCACAGGCTCGTAGAACATCCTCAGCATCGTCCGGCAGATAAAAAGGACCAAAGTCCTCTCAGGAAATAGAGACGGCTCTGACCCTTCTTGTAGGCCTCCTCAGTTTCTGAGACCAGTCCAGTTTATTATCAATTCGTATCCGGAGGTACTTGTAATCCTCCACCATGTAATACCGTTAATGGTTATACACGGCAGTGTGGAATATCAGATGGATCCTGGAGACGGTCCATATGACACTTAAAACAGCTACGCAGGTTGACTCTGTCGTTAAGTAGGTATATGGTTTATTGACCTTCATTAATCGTAGAATTGAATTTTGATGCCGAACGGTTATATTGCAGCGATATAACATAGAAACATAGAAAATAGGTGCAGGAGTAGGCCATTCGGCCCTTCGAGCCTGCAATGCCATTCAGTATGATCATGGCTGATCATCCAACTCAGAATCCTGCACCAGCCCTCCCTCCATACCCCCTGATCCCTTTAGCCACAAGGGCCATATCTAACTCCCTCTTAAATATAGCCAATGAACTGGCCTCAACTGTTTCCTGTGGCAGAGAATTCCACAGATTCACCACTCTCTGTGTGAAGAAGTTTTTCCTCATCTCGGTTCTAAAAGGCTTCCCCTTTATCCTCAAACTGTGACCCCTCGTACTGGACTTCCCCAACATCGGGAAAAATCTTCCTGCATCTAGCCTGTCCAATCCCTTTCGGATTTTATACGTTTCAATCAGATCCCTCCTCAATCTTCTAAATTCCAACGAGTATAAGCCTAGTTCATCCAGTCTTTCATCATATGAAAGTCCTGCCATCCCAGGAATCAATTTGGTAAACCTTCTCTGTACTCCCTCTATGGCAAGGATGTCTTTCCTCAGATTAGGGGACCAAAAGTGCACACAACACTCCGGGTGTGGTCTCACCAAGGCCTTGTACAACTTCAGTAGTACCTCCCTGCTCCTGTACTCGAATCCTCTCGTTATAAATGCCAGCATACCATTCGCCTTTTTCACCGCCTGCTGTACCTGCATGCCCACTTTCAATGACTGGTGTATAATGACACCCAGGTCTCGTTGCTCCTCCACTTTTCCTAATCGGCCACCATTCAGATAATAATCTATTTTCCTGGTTTTGCCACCAAAGTGGATAACTTCACATTTGTCCACATTAAATTGCATCTGCAATGAATTTGCCCACTCACCTAACCTCTCCAAGTCACCCTGCATCCTCTTAGCATCCTCCTCACAGTTAACACTGCCACCCAGCTTCGTGTCATCCGCAAACTTGGAAATGCTGCATTTAATTCCCTCATCCAAGTCATTAATATATATTGGAAACAACTGGGGTCCCAGCACTGAGCCTTGCGGTACCCCACTAGTCACTGCCTGCCATTCTGTTAAAGTCCCGTTTATTCCCACTTTTTGCTTCCTGTCTGCAAACCAATTCTCTATCCACATCCATACCTTACTCCCAATACCGTGTGCTTTAAGTTTGCACACTAACCTCCTGTGTGGGACCTTATAGAACCCAGCTCAGACCCCAAGTGGAGTAATGTGCTCTGTTTGGGTCGCCTCACTGCAGGTATGATGTGGAAACAATCGGAAGGGTGCAGAGGAGATTTACAAGGATGTTGCCTGGATTGAGGAGCATGCCTCATGAAAACAGATTGAGTGAACTCGGCCTTTTCTCCCTGGAGCGTCGGAGGATGAGAGGTGTTCTGATAGAAGTGTATAAGAAGCTGAGTTGCAGTGATCGTGTGGATGGTCAATGGCTTTTTCCCAGGGCTGAAATGTTTACCACAAGAGGACACAGGTTTAAGGTGTTGGGGAGTAGCTACACAGGAGATGTCAGGGATTGTTTTTTTTTTTTACTCAGAGAGTGACGAGTGCTTGGAATGGGCTGCCGGCAACGGTAGTGGAGGCGGACACAATAGGGTCTTATAAGAGACTTTTGGATAGGTAGATGGAGCTTAGGAAAATAAAGGATATGGGTCACCCTTGTTATTTCAAAGGTAGTGACATGCTCGGCACACCTCTGCGGGCCGAGGGCCTCTTTTGAGCTGTAGGTTTCTATGTTTCTGTCTCTAAGCCCAGAATTACACCCACCTCCAGCTCTTGGTTTCTCTCTTCATCAGCCTGTTCATCTGCCGTTTTTTGGTGTCGGTCTGACTGCCATGTCAACACGGACTTACTCAGACAAAGAACCCTTCCCCTTTGGAGCTCCGAGAGGCAGATAATCCTCAACAGGATGGACGGCAGCGAGACTTACATGACTAAGAATTTAGCTTAGACGGACACACCGTCTCTTTTCCGAGTGGAGAAGAACAGAAAGAAGGAACGAGAGAGTTTAAATCTAAGTTCGTCCACGAAGGCGTGTAATAGGAGAGTGTGGAAGGAGCTTCTCTCTACGTCTGGCCATGGAGGAGGGTGTGGTGTGATGCAATAGTAAGGAGGGGGATTTTCTCTGTGTCAAACCTCGAGGGTGTGTGATGAGGCAGTGCGGAGGAAGCTTCATTCTGTGTCTGATCCCTGGAGTGTGTGATGGGACAGTGTGGAGGAAGCTTCACTCTATGTTTGACCCAGGGAGTGTGTGATGGGACGTTGTGGAGGGAGATCCACTCTCTTAGTGACTTACGCTCCCTGCTCTGTGGAGGAACAAAAAAACAGAGAGCGGTTTGGACTTTACGTGTGGGACGAGCAGGGTCCTAGGCAGATCAGGGAATCTGGCGAATCTCCGTCACCCCTCCCTCCCTTGCGAGCTACCCCGTCTCCGGTACCCACTCCCTCACTTCGCCGTCTCCATCATCCTCTAACGGTCCACCCATTCTCCGTGACACGCTCCATCCTGAAAAGCCCTGACAATCCCCGTCGCTCCCCCGTCCCCACACGGCTCCCTCTGTGTTCACAGGCAATTGTGGTGACTATGTGGGAGAAATTACGCGTTGTGCTACACTCCCCCCCCCCCGCCCTTCTAACGGATATCTGTCACCAGGTTCTGAGCCTCTCCACAGCTCGACATGCACAAACCGGTTGTGTGGTTTCACCACCAGTGGCTGCAGTCTCATCACCCTTTCACTGGCCTCCTCTCCCCTCCCCTTCCTTCCTCTTCCCTCAGCGCACCATCCGGTCACATACACGCCATCTCCGAGAGACACACACAATTCGGGACTACTAGAAGGCCAACGTTCTGGGTATTGGTGAGTTGGGAGACTGGGGCAGGGAGGGAGCTTCGCGCAGTTTCTGACTCCAGTAGAGTGTGCTGCCATGGTGCGGGGGTTAATTCGCTTGTCTGACTCGAGGTGCGGTGGGTCGGTGTAGAATGAGTTTCTGTCCGAGTCTGTCCCCGAGACTGTGAGATGGGGGCGGTGTGAAGGGAGATTCACTCTGTGTTTCACCCCCAGAGTGTATGTTGGGACGGTGTGGAGGGAGATTCGCGCTGTGTCTGACCCCGGGAGTGTGTGATGGGACGGTGTGGAAGGTGATTCACTCCGAGTCTGACCCCGGGAATGTGTGATGGGACGGTGTGGAGGGAGCGTCACTCAGTATGTTATTCCAGGAGAGTGTGATGGGATTGCATGGAGATAGCCTCGTTCTGTCTCTATGTTGAGTCATAGAGATAAGTCGGAGAATTTCGGCCTTTATGCAGACTCCAGTCAGAGATAGGGTGCAAAAATGGTAACTCACACGTTCTGCTCAAAAGGCTGCAATCTGAACACCCTTTCTGTGGCCTCCACTCTCCTCCCCTTCCTTCCGCTTCTCTCAGCTCACCATTCCTTCTCTATGATTCTTAACTGTGTGAGTGAGCAGCCGGAGCTCCTGGTCTACATAGTTACCAATGAAATCGATATGTATAGGGAGGTGGTCCTGCAAAGTGAGGTCACGGATTTAGCAATTAAATTAAATATATTGAATTTAAAGCTGTTAAATATAGCTATTGAATTTAATTTAATTAAATGACAGGACCACTACCAGTCCCAGTGAGGCCAGACAAAGGAAAGTCATGCAGCTTAACACGTGGTTCAAGAGTTGGTGTAAGTGGGAGGGCTTCAGAACTTGGAATCATGAAAAAACTATTGAAAATCATTGAAAGTTTACAGCAAAGAAACAGGCCTTTTGGCCCCTCTTGCCTGTGCCGAAACATTCTTCTGCATAGTCCCACTGACCTGCACCTGGACCATATCCCTCCATAAACCTCTCAGCCATGAACCTGTCCAAGTGTTTCTTAAATATTAGAAGTGCGACCGCATTTACCACTTTATCTGGCAGTTCATTTCACACTCCCGCCACTCTCTGTCTGTCGAACCGTCTCCATAATGTTCCCTTTAAACGTTTGTCCCTTCACCCTTAACCCTTGACATCTGGTTTCTCTCTCCCCTAGGTTCAGTGGAAAAAGCCTGCTTGCATTCACTCTATCTATACCCATCATAATTTTATACAGCTCTGTCAAATCTCCCTTCATTCTTCTACGCTCCACGGAATAAAGTCCGAACCTATTCAACCTTTCTCTGTAACTCTTTTTTCTCTTGTCAACATCCTTCTAAACCATATTTGCACTCTTACTAATATTCTTCCTGTAAATAGGTGACCAAAACTGCACACAATACGTCAAAATCGGCCTCAGCAATATCTTATACAACCTCACTATAACATTCCAACTCTTATACTCAATACTTTGATTTATAAAAACCAATGTACCAAAAACACTCCTTACGACCTTATCTACCTGTGACGCCACTTTTAGAGAATTTTGTCTCTGTATTCCCAGACCCCTATGTTATACTGCACTCCTCAGTGCCCTACCACTTACCTTGTATGTTCTACCTTGGTTTGTCCTTCCAAAGTGCCATACCTCACACTTGTCTGTATTAAACGCCATCCGCCGTTTGAAGCCCATTTTTTCCAACTGGTCCAAATCCCTCTGCAAGCTTTGAAAACCTTCCTCACTGTCCACTACTCCTCCAGTCTTTGTATCATCAGCAAATTCGTTGATCCAATTTAGCAATTATCATCCAGATCATTGATACAGATGACAAATAACAATGGACCCCAGCACTGATCCCTGTGGCACACCACTAGTCACAGGCCTCCATACTGAGAAACAATCCTCTACTACCACTATCTGCCTCTTTCATTCACCCAATGTCGAATCCAATTTACCACCTCTCCCTGTATAACAAGCGACTGAATATTCCCAACTAATCTCCCATGCGGGACCTTGTCAAAGGCCTTACTGTTGTCCATATAGACAACATTCACTGCCTTCCCTACACCCACTTTCCTGGTAACCTCCTCGAAAAGCTCTAACAGATTTGTTAAACATGACCTACCACGTACTAAGCCATGTTGACTCTCCATAATAAGTCCCTGTCTATACAAATACTTGTAGATCCTATCTCTTAGTACTCCTTCCAATAATTTACCTTCTAGCTATGTCAAATTTACTTGTCTGTTATTTCCCGAATTACTTTTTTTTTTGCCTTTTTTGAACAAGGGAACGACATGAGCTATTTTCCAATCCTCTGGCACTTCACCCGTGGATACAGACATTTTAAATATATCTGCCAGGTCCCCTACAACTGCAACAGTAGTCTCCTTCGAGGCTATACCCTGTCAGGTCCTATGGATTTATCCACTCTAATTTGTCTCAAGATAGCAAGCAGCTCCTGATCTTCATTTTGTATAGATTCCATGACCTCACTATTTGTTTGCCTCATTTCTATTGACTCTCTATCAATTTCCTTCATAAACACAGACGCAGAAACCTATTTAAGGTCTACCCCACTTATTCAGTTTCCATACATAGCCGACCACTCTGATCTTCAAGAGGACCAATTGTATCCCTCCCTATCCTTCTGTTCTTCATATACCTGTAGAAGCTCTTTGGATTATCCTCCACCTTGACTGCCAAAGCAACCACATGTCTTCGTTTAGACCTCCTGATTTCTTTCTTAAGTTTTTTTTGCACTTTTTCTGTTCATCAAGCACGCTGTTTGCTCCCTGTTTCCTTTGCATGTTATACATCTCTCTCTTCTTCTTTATCAGACTTCCAATATCCCTCGGCAGCCAAGCTTCCTTACTCTTACTCACTTTGCCTTTAATCCTGACAGGAACCTACAAACTCTGCACTCTCAAAACTTCTCCTTTGAAGGCTTCCCACTTACCAATCACATCTTTGCCAGAGAACAACCGGTCCCAATCCACGCTTTTTAGATCCTTTCTCATTTCTTCACATTTGGCCTTTTTTTTTTCCAGTTTAGAACCTCAATCCAAAGTCCAGACCTATCTTTACCCATGATCAAGCTGAAACTAAAGATGCTACGATCGCTGGAACCAAAGTGTTCCCCTAAATACACTTCCGTCACCTGTCCTAACACCTTTTCTAATAGGAGATCTAATGTTGCGTCCTCTCTAGTTGGTACCTCTACATATTGGTTTAGAGAACTTTCCTGAACACAAACTCTAACTCGTCTAGACCTTTAGCAGTATGGGAGTCAAATCAATATGTGGAACATTAAAATCCCCTGCTATCACAGCTTTCTGTTTCCTGCAGTTGTCTGCTATCTCTCTGCAGATTTTCTCCTCCAATTCTCGCTGACTATTGGGTGGTCTATAATGTAACCCCATTAATGTGATCATACCTTTCCTGTTTATCGCCTCCACCCATATAGCCTCGGTAGACAATCCCTCTAATCTGACATGCCCGAGCAGTGCTGTAAATTTTTCATCTTCCCCTTGTGTCATTGTTTCTTTGTCAAGGAAGGTGGGTTCTGTACAGAAGAGATGGAACTCTTACAGCTAAACTGGAGGGCTGCTAATGTCTGAGTGGGAAGATTTGTCAGTATTTTGGGGAAAGTTTGGAGGGCTTTGGGGAGAGTTGTTAAACTTGAGTTACAGGGGGAGGGATTCAGAGTTCTAGTGCAGATAGCAGAGTCGGTGTGGAGACAGATGTTGTAAAGTCCTCAGACGAAGGCAGTAATCAAAAGGTTAAGCAGGATGGACTGGTGCCCCTGCGCTGGGTACATTTCAATGCAGAAAGATTTAAAGAATGGCAGGTGAGCTCAGGGCACGAATCAATACATTGAATTGTGATAATGTGGCGATTATTGAGACTTGATTGCAAGTGAAGAAAGCTGGACGGCATAATATTTCGGGGTTCCGTATTTTTATCGTCAGAAAGTGGAAGGATTTAAAGGAGGAAGAGCGACATTACTAGCAAGAGAAAATGTCACGGCAGCTCACAGTCAGTATAGATAAGATAACTCGTCGAAGTGAGGCATTATTAGTGAAAATGAGGAATAACAAGAATATGACTATGTTCATGGGGCTACATTACAGTCCGCTGGATTAGGAGGAGCCAGATCCCTCTCTCCAGCGACCTGCGACCTCCAACTATCTCTCTCCAACACTTTCTCCCCACTCTCACTGCTCTTCCTCCAGGCGCTCATATCCCTCTCGAACTCCGTTTCGCACAGCATCAATCCCACTCCATCCGCAACAACCCCCTCACCTCCCTTGCCTTCTTTCTCTCTCAGCTGCACATCTGCTGTTTGATGGTGTCGGTCTGACTTCTCTGTCTCCCCGACAACGGTTGCCTCCCTTTCCTGAGCTCAGAGACGCTGAGAATCCTCGACAGGATGGACGAGAGCGAGACTTACATGAACTTCGCAAAAACGAACTCAGGCATCCTGAGAAAGGCATCCCGAGGTGAGTGGTGCACAAAAAACGGTGGCGCGGGGTGGGGGGCGGAGTGGAGGGTGGCACTCTCTGTGTGTGACCACGAGACTGTGTGCTGGGACAATATGGAGCGAGATTCAGTCTGTGTCTGACCCTGGCAGTTGTGATGGGACGGTGTGGAAGGAGCTTCAATATGTGTCTGACACCTGAAGACTGTTTTGGATTATTGACTCCGCGCTGGTCTCCTTGAATGTGTGATGGGGCGGTGTGGAGGGAGCTTCACTCTGTTGCTGACCCCGCACCTATGCGATGGACAGTGTGGTGGGAGCTTCACTGTGTCGGACTACGGATTGAGTGATGCGGTACTGTACAGGGAGTTACACTCTGTACCTGGCCCCAGGTGTGTGTGATCGGACGGTGTGGAGGGAGCTCATCTCTTCCCACTCTATCTTCAATCTGCAACTCTCTATCCTCCATTCTCTACTGCTAACTTTCCCCGTTCTCTACTTCTTTCTCCCAGATATTCTGAGCTCCACCTATTCAGAGCTGAAAACTGGGAAAGAAGAACCCCTCAGCAATAAGGAACAAGATCCCCCCGTTGCCTCGGGGCGCGGCGAATTGCCAATCACTGCACAAACAGGTAAGAGTTCGCGCTAACGTCATGCTGGAGGAGTCTCGAGTCATCTGCCCAAGTGCCCCGCTTTCTAATGTATCCGCCTCGACTAATTCTCTGTCAACATGTTGCATAGACTGACCATCATCTGGGTGCAAAAGATTGTCACTCGCTCCCCAATTAATTCTCTTTACCCTCGTAAATCGCCCTCTACACTCTTTCCAGCTCAGCGGCATTTTTCCTACTGCAGGGCGAAAAAAAACTGTAAACCGAACCCCAAGTGCACCGAACACCGACGGCTTGTACATCTGGGACGTGACCTCCCGATTCTCGTACTCTGTGCCCTGGCTGATGACGATCAGTGTGTCAAACGCCCTCTTCACCGCCCTGCCTACCTGTGACACCTCTTTCTTGGACCGTGTTCCTGTACCGTGTGTCTCTCTGTTGTACAACACTCCTCATGATTCCCCCCGTTCACTATGCAAATCATGTCCTTTTGTTTGTCCTCCTGAAACACGATAGCTCGCACTTATCGGATCTAAATTTCATTTCCTCCTGCTCGGCGCACTTTCCCAGATAATCGGAATCCCACTGAAACAGAAAACTGTCTTCATCGTTTAGTAGGCTACTAACGTTAGTTGCATCTCAAAGCATACGAACCGCGTCTTGTATAATCTGTTTCAAATGGTCGATAGAGTTGACAATGATCAATTGTCCCACCATCGAGCCCTTGCTGAACATGGCGGGTGACGGGCTCTCTGTCTGAGAAACGAACTTCAACGCCAAACCTCTGTTCGTCAGGCCGAGCCAATTGTATATCCAGTCAGCCATTCCTCCCAGCGTCGCCCATCATTCTCCAGAGCAGTATGTCATCGAGCCCTAATCTGTCTTCCCCGGTCAAATCAACCCGGGAACTCACCCTGGGTCTCATACCATCTCGAATCTCTCTCGTCATCTATCTTCCACCCTTCCTATCTTCCCCTCTCCCTCCCTCTATCACTCCTCCGTTCCTTCTCCGTCTCTCCGTACCTCCATCTCTTCCACCTTCCACAGCGATCTACTACCTGGAACCATGTGAATGGACTTGTTAGAGTCAGCGCCCATTATGCCTACCAATATGCACAAATCAGTCAGTCAAATCTCCCTGGGGACCACACCATTATGCAGAGTAGCCTACACATTTGAAAAATAATTTTAAAAAAATGCCACATTGAATTTCCTATAAATCACATCTGTTACAATGCTCTCATGAACCGTCCTGGTTCCTCAATCCAAATACAGAAAATGCTCCCCATGTGACAGCAAGAAACTGCGGAACGCTGTGGACACAGCTGAGCAGATCTCGGAAAGCAGCCGCCCTTCCAGGGACTCTGTCCACACTTCCTTCTACCTCGATAAAGCAGCCAGTATAATCAAAAAAACACTCTCGGACATTATTTCTTCTGCACCCACCCCATGGGAGAGACGATACGAAAGCATGTCTCACTGGAACATGGAAAATCGAAATCTACAACACATTACAGACCCTTCGGCCCACAATGCGGGGCCAACCATGCAATCTACTCTAGAAACTGCCCAGAATTTCCCTCCCGCCTCGCCCCCTATTTCTCTATCTAAGAGTCTCTTCAAAGACCGTATTGTATCGGGTCCCAACACCGCCGCCAGCTGTACATTCTACGCACCCACCAGGTTATGTGTGAGAAAACTTACCCCTCGCAATCCCTCGGTACCTATTTCCAAACACCTTAAAACTATGCCATGATCAAGGCCTCCCTTCATCTTATGCACCGTTATCGGGTCACCTCTGATCCTCGTCGCTTCATGGAGTAATGGTCAAATTCATGCAACCCATTTTCATAATTAAGGCAACATCCTTGTAAA
Organism: Mobula birostris; assembly: GCF_030028105.1. NCBI lineage: Eukaryota > Metazoa > Chordata > Chondrichthyes > Myliobatiformes > Myliobatidae > Mobula > Mobula birostris. The sequence goes on from NC_092382.1 coordinate 101,939,451, forward strand.
TCTCCTGATTATCCACATCCTTGCTGTAGTGAGCTGACCAGAAATGAACACATGTGGGGTCTGGGGTCTGACTAAGGTCTCATATAGCTGAAACTAGTCTCAGAGAATGTTTCTATCCCATTGCTTTCTGACTATTGACCGATCCGCCATTACGAAATTAGGGAGTATCGACCTCATAAATTCGGTAGTCGTGGCGTTTGTATTTTATTGTTTGCCTGATCTGCACTTTCTCTGTAACTGTGACATTTTATCCTCCATTATGCTGTTGATTTGCCTTGTTCTACACCAATCAAGTGACCTGTATCTCTCGATGCAGCTGGGAGCTCTTCTGTTTGTGATCAATATAGAAAATAGAACATAGAATAGTACAGCACAGTACAGGCCCTTCGGCCCACAATGTTGTGCCGACCCTCAAACCCTGCCTCCCATATAAGCCCCCACCTTAGATACTTCCATATACCTGTCTAGTAGTCTCTTAAACTTCACTAGTGTATGTCCCTCCAACACTGACTCAGGCAGTGTATTCCACGCGCCAACCACTCTCTGAGTAAAAAAACCTTCCTGTAATATCCCCCTTGAAAATCCCACACCTTACCTTAAAGCCATGTCCTCTTGTATTGAGTAGTGGTGCCCTGGGGAAGAGGCGCTGGCTATCCACTCTATCTATTCCTCTTATTATCTTGTACACCTCTATCATGTCCCCTCTCATCGTCCTTCTCTCCAAGGAGTAAAGCCCTAGATCATTTAATCTCTGATTATAATGCATACTTTCTGAACCAGGCAAAATCCTGGTAATTCTCCTCTGTACCCTTTCCAATGCTTCCACATCCTTCCTATAGTGAGGTGATCAGAACTGGACGCAGTCCTCCAAGTGTGGCCTAACCAGAGATTTATAGAGCTGCATCATTACATCGTGACTCTTAAACTCTATCCCTCGACTTATGAAAGCTAACACCCCATAAGCTTTCTTAACTACCCTATCCACCTGTCAGGCAACGTTCAGGGATCTGTGGACATGTACCCCCAGATCGCTCTGCTCCTCCACACTAACAAGTATCCTGCATTTTACTTTGTGCTCTGCCTTGGAGTTTGTCCTTCCAAAGTGTACCACCTCACACTTCTCCGGGTTGAACTCCATCTGCCACTTCTCAGCCCACTTCTGCATCCTATTATTGTCTCTGCAATCTTTGACAATCCTCTACATTATCTACAACACCACCAACCTTTGTGTCGTCTGCAAACTTGCCAACCCACCCTTCTACCCCATATCTAGGTCGTTAGTAAAAATCACGTAAATTGGAGGTTCCAATACGTCATGCAGGAGGAGTCACGAGTCATCTGCTCACGTGCCCCCGTTTCTAATGCATTCGCCTCGACCAATTCTCTGTCAGCACGTTGCACAGACTGACCATCATCTGGGTGTCAAAAGGTTGTCACTCGCTCCCCAATTAATTTTCTTTCCGCTGTCACCTTAATCTTCTGCGCTCTGATCCTTCAGTCTCCATCTCTGGAGAAAATGACTCTGCGCATTCACCTGGTCTGTGCTCCTCGAGGCTCGATATATCCCTGATGTGTCACCCCTGCGCTCCATGGAATAAAGTGGCAACCAGCACAACCTCTCTCCATAACTCAGTCCCTGGAGTAACTGCAGCAGCCTCGCAAATCACACTCTGCACTCTTTCCAACTCAGCAGCATCTTTCCTACAGCAGGGCGAAAAATAAACTGAACACCGAACTCTAATTGCACCGAACACCGACGTCTTGTATAACTGGGACCTGACCTCCGACTCCCGTACTCTGTGTCCTGACTGATGAAGCCCGGCGTCTCAAACGCCCTCTTCACCGCCCTGTCCACCTGTGACTCCACTTTCTAGGACCGTGTTCCTGTTCCGTGTGTCTCTCTGTTGTACAACACTCCTCATGATTCCTCCTGTTCACTGTGCAAATCATGTCCTTTTGTTTGTCTTCCCGAAACACGATACCTCGCACTTATCCGATCTCAATTTCATTTGCTCCTGCTCGGCGCACTTTCTCAGATAATCGGAATCCCACTCTCAGAGAAAACTGTCTTCATCGTTTAGCGCGCTGCTAACGTTAGTGTCATCTGAAAACTTACCAACAGCGTAGTGTGAGATCTGTTTCAAATGGTCGATAGAGTTGACAATGATCAATTGTCCCACCACCGAGCCCTTGGTGAACATGGCGGGTGACGGGCTTTCTGTCTGAGAAACGAACTTCAACGCCAAACCTCTGTTCGTCATGCCGAGTCAATTGTATATCCAGTCAGCCATTCCTCCCAGCGTCGCCCATCATTCTCCAGAGCAGTATGTCATCGAGCCCTAATCTGTCTTCCCCGGTCAGATCAACCCGGGAACTCACCCTGGGTCTCATACCATCTCGAATCTCTCTCGTCATCTATCTTCCACCCTTCCTATCTTCCCCTCTCCCTCCCTCTATCCCTCCTCCGTTCCTTCTCTATCTCTCCCTACCTCCATCTCTTCCACCTTCCACAGCGATCTACTAGCTGGAACCTTGTGAATGGACTTGTTAAAATCAGCGCACATTATGCCTACCAATCTGCACAAATCAGTCAGTCAAATCTCCCTGGGCTCCACACCATTATGCAGAGTAGCCTACACATTTGAAAAAATATATATTTTTTTTTTTAAAAAATGCCACATTGAGTTTCCTATAAATCACTTCTGCTACAATGCTGTCATGAACCGTCCTGGTTCCTCAATCCAAATATAGAAACTGCTCCCCACGTGCAGCAAGAAACTGCGGAACGCTGTGGACACAGCTGAGCAATCTCGGAAACCAGCCGCCCTTCCAGGGACTCTGTCCACACTTCCTAGTGTCTCGATAAAGCAACCAGCATAATCAAAAAAAAAAAAAAAACACTCTCGGACATTCTTTCTTCTGCACCCTCCCCATGGGAGAGACGATACGAAAGCATGTCTCACTGGAACATGGAACATCGAAATCTACAGCACATTACAGACCCTTCGGCCCGCGATGCTGTGCCGTCCTTGCAATCTACTCTAGAAAATGCCCAGAATTTCCCTCCCGCTTAGCCCCCTATATCTCTATCTAAGAGTCTCTTCAAAGGCCGTATTGGATCAGGTCCCAACACCACCGCCAGCTGTACATTCTGCGCACCCACCAGGTTATGTGTGAAAAACTTACCCATCACAATCCCTCTGTACCTATTTCCAAACACCTTAAAACGATGTCTTCTCGTGTGAGCTATTTTCGTCCTGGGAAAAAGCCTCTGGCTATCCACATGATCAAGTCCTCACTTCATCTAATGCACCGTTATCAGGTCACCTCTGATCCTCGTCGCTCCAAGCGGAAAAGTCAAATTCATGCAACGTACTTTCATAATTAATGCAACATCCTTGTAAATCCCCTCCTGGTTATCCACATCCTTGCTGTAGTGAGGGGACCAGAAACGAACACAAGTGGGCTCTGACCAAGGTCTCATATAGCTGAAACTACTCTCAGGGAAAGCTTCTACCCCATTGCTTTCTCACTAATGAACGATCCCCTATTACGGTATTAGGGAGTATTGACCTCATAAATTCGGTGCTCGTGGCCCTTGTACTTTATTGTTTGCCTACTCTGCACTTTCTCTGTAACTGTGACATTTCATTCTGCATTATGCTGTTGATTTGCCTTGTTCTACACCAGTGAAGTGATCTGTACTTCTGGATGCATCTGGAACCTCTCCTGTTTGTGATGAATCTAAGTAATCTGCAAGAAATAGTCGATCGGTCGGTTAGTAACTCTGCAGATCATACAAAGACTGGGGTGTTGTGGATCGTGTAGAAAACCTTAAAATAATCCAGCGGGATATGGATCAGTTACAGATATGGGTTGGAGAAACGGCAGATGGTATTTAACCCGGCCAAAAGTGAAATGTTGCACCTTATAGGTCAAATGCAAAGAGATCTCACACTCTTAATTGTTCGGGCCTGTGCTACACATACCTCTCACATCTAACTCTCTGTTCCCCTCTCTCTGCTCCATTTCTCTGTCCTCACTCCCCTCATTCTCTACCCGTCTCTACTCCTTCTATTTCTCTATTTCTCTCTCACATTCTCTCGCTTTCTCTCCCAGAAGGTATGAACTCCACCTACTCAGTGCTGAACCTTCGGAAAGACGAACCTCTCATCCATGAGTATGAAGATCCTCCCATTGCCTCGGGACCCGCTGAACTGTCAGTGACTGCACAAGCAGGTCAGAGTTCATTGTACTGACGTCATTACGTAGGGGTATGTGCTATACGCACAAGTGTTCAAATTCTAATGCATCTGCAACGACCAATTCCTGTGGCAGCTCGTTCCATAGACGGACCACCGTCTGTGTAAAACAAAATGTTGTCAAACATGTCCCCAGTAACATTTCTTTCTACTCTCACCTTAGACCTGTGTGCTCCTGTTATCGATTCTCCAAACTTACAGAAAATTAGTCCGCGCATTCACATTGTCTGTGCCCGGCATGGTTTTATACAAATCTGTAAGGTCACCCCTGCTCTCCAAGTTTGAAATCCTAACCAGCCTGACTTATCTTCATATCGCAGTCCCTCGAGTCCCGGCAAAAGCCCCGTGAACTCCTTCTGCACTCTTTCCAGCTCACTACCGTCTACCTGTAGCTCTGTGTCCCTCTGGTCTACAACACTCTGCAGGGTCCCTGCCCACCTTCACTTTCTGGGAACCGTGTTCCTCTCCCGGGGATCCTCTGTTCTATAGCATGCCTCAGGGTCCATCCCGTTCACCGTGATAATCCGACTCTGGGTTGTCTTATTGAAGTACCATAGCTCGGACTTATCCGACGTAAGTTGCTTTTGGTAGTTTCCCAACTAATCGAGATCCCACTGTAAGAGATAACTGTCTTCACTGCTTAAAAAGATCACTGTTCCCGCCACCGACCCCCTTTTCCCCCGATGAACACCGCTAGTATCGGGCTTCCAGCCTGAGACACGACCTTCAACCCTAAAGCTTTGTTCCTACAGCAAAGCTAACTGTATATCCAGTAAATCCAGTGTGGCGTTGCTCACCATCTTCAACAGCGGTGTACCTTCTCGGACCTTGTTAATAGCCTGGTTCCAGTCTATGTACGGTACAACTATTACACGTGGCTGGCTTGTTCCCCCCCCCCCCCCCCGGTCAAATCAGCCAATCAACTCTCGCTGGGTCTCTGGCCATCTGGCATCTTCCTCCCACTTCTATCTTCCACGCTTCCTACCATCCCCTCTTCTTCTCTCTGTCTCCGTTCCTTCTCCGTCTCTCCCTACCACCCACTCCTCTATCTTCCAGAGCAATCTACCATCTCAGATCTTGGAGATGTACTTTTTAAAGTCAGCATACATTTTATCTGCCAGTCAGGACAAAATAATCAGGCAAATCTCCCTGGGTCCCACACCATTACACAGCGTAGCCTACCAGGAACAATTTAAAGCCTTATTGAGTTCCCTACTGATTACTTCTATCCCCTGTTCTCACGACCCGCCCTAGTTCCTCACTCAAAATATAGAAACTGTTCTGCCCGTGACCGCAGGAAGCTGCAGATGCTGTGGACACAACTCTGAAACCAGCCTCCCCTCTATGAACGCTGCCTACACTTGGCTTTGTCGAAAAAGCAGCCAGCATAATCGAAGTTTACCCTAAACCAGCTGAATTTTCTCTGTTCTTCACCCACCGCATGGGAAGGAAGGTCGAAAGCATGTCTGACTGGAATTTAAACCATCGAAATCTACAGCACATTACAGGCTTTTCGGCCCACAGTATTATGCTATCCATGTAACCTACCTTAAAAAGTGCCAAGATATTCCCTAGCACATAACCCACATTTTCTTTTTCCTGATCTCCATGTACCTATCTAAGAGGCTCTTTATAGACCCTTATTTTATCGGCTTCCACCACCGCCGCTGGCAGTGCATTCCACGCACCCACAATCTCGGTGTGAAAAACTTAGCCCTGACATCCCCTCGGTACACCTTAAACAATGACCCCTCGTGTTGGCCCTGGGAATTAACATCCCGCAGTCCATGAGATCAACGCCTCTCATCATCTTATACATCTCTATGAGGTCCCCTCTCACCTTCCGTCGCTACACGGATAAATAACAAGTTCACTCAAACTATTCTCAGAAGGTAAGCCTGTCCAGGCTACACCCTTGTAAATCTCCTCTGCACTCTCTCTATAGTATCCTCATCTTTTCTGTAGTGAAGTGACTGGAAGTGAACACGGTACTCCAAGTGTGGTCTGACCATTATCGCTAAAAATAGTCTAAGCGAGTGCTCCTACCTCTCTGTTACCAGACGATTTAACAATCTATTTTTACGTTATTAAATAATCTTCATCTCATAATCAAGGTTTTCTGGCCCTAGCACTTTATTGTGAACCTGCACTGCACATTCTCTGTGACTGTGACACTTTATTGTAACTAGTGGTGTCCCACAAGGATCTGTTCTGGGACCTCTACTTTTCGTGATTTTTATTAATGACCTGGATGTTGGGGGTAGAAGTGTGGGTTGGCAAGTTTGCAGACGACACAAAGGTTGGTGGTGTTGTAGATAGTGCAGAGGATTGGCAAAGATTACAGGGAGACATTGATAGGATGCAGAAGTGGGCTGGGAAGTGGCAGATGGAGTTCAACCCGGAGAAGTGTGAGGTGGTACACTTTGGAAGGACAAACTCCAAGGCAGAGTACAAAGTAAATGGCACGATACTTGGTAGTGTTGAGGAGTAGAGGGATCTCGGGGTACATGTCCACAGATCTCTGAAAGTTGCCTCACAGGTCGATAGGGTAGTTAAGAAAGCTTATGGGGTTGTTAGCTTTCATAAGTCGGGGATGGAGTTTAAGAGTCGCGATGTAATGATGCAGCTCTATAAAACTCTGGTTAGGCCACACTTGGAGTACTGGGTCCAGTTCTGGTCACCTCACTATAGGAAGAATGTGGAAGCATTGGAAAGAGTACAGAGGAGATTTACCAGGATGCTACCTGGTTTAGAAAGTATGCATTATGATCAGAGATTAAGGGAGCTAGAGCTTTACTCTTTGGAGAGAAGGAGGATGAGAGGAGACATGATAGAGGTGTACAAGATAATAAGAGGAATAGATAGAGTGGATAGCCAGCGCCTCTTCCCCAGGGCACCACTGCTCAATACAAGAGGACATGGCTTTAAGGTAAGGGGTGCAAAGTTCAAGGGGGATATTAGAGGAAGGTTTTTTACTCAGAGAGTGGTTGGTGCGTGGAATGCACTGCCTGAGTCAGTGGTGGAGGCAGAAACACTAGTGAAGTTTAAGAGACTACTAGACAGGTATATGGAGGAAACTAAGGTAGGGGCTAATATGGGAGGAAGGGTTTGAGGGTCGGCACAACATTGTGGGCCGAAAGGCCTGTACTGTGCTGTACTATTCTATGTTCTATGTTTGTTCTGTATTCTGTGATTGATTTTCCTTGTTCCACTCTAGCGTAGTGATCTGTCTCTCTGGATGTAACTGGGAGCTCTACTGTCTGTGATGTATAGAAATGATGCAGATGAAAATATCGATGGGTGGGTGGTAACTCTGTAGATGATACGAAGATGATGTGTGTCGTACATCGTGTAGAAGAACTGCGAAGATTTGGTGGGATATGTCTCAGCTTTAGATAGTTGTTGGAGACATGGCAGATGGAGTTTAATCAGGACAAAAGTGAAATGCTGCACCTAGGTCGGTTAGATGCAAGGAAATAACATACTATTAAATCCAAGACCCTCAAAAGTTTTGATTCGCAAAATAACTCTCTCTCGCTCCTTTTGTCCTTCTACCTCCCTCACCCACTTTTATCCTTCCCTCACTCTACCCTCTCTCCCTCATGCTCTACCCCTCTCACATTTCTCTCTCTACCTTCACTCAGCTCGCTCCCTCCATTCCCTCCGCTACTCGCTTTCCCATTCTCTCCCTTGTCTCTCAGCGCAATTCTACTCCATTTTAGCGCATCACACCAGTCGCTCAACCTCTCTACTCTCACCCTCTCCATCTATCCCTTCCACCCTCTCACTCCTACTCGGACTCCCTGTATTTCCCCATCAATCCGCCTCTTTCGTGTGGAGAGAGTGTCTAACCACTGATGTATTTGAGATGACTGTATGGAGGGTGCTTCAATCTGTTTCTGACACCGAAATTGTGTCCTGAGACAGTGTGGATGGAAATTTACTCTGTGTCTGACCCCGGGAGTATGCGATGGGACGGTGTAGAGGGAGATTCACTCTGTGTCTGACCCCGGTGGTGTGTAATTGGACGGTGTAGAGGGAGATTCACACTGTGTTTGACCCCTGAAGTGTGTGATGGGACGGTGTCGAGTGAGCTTTACTCTGTCTTTGACCCCGGGAGTGTGTGATGGGACAGTGTGGAGGGAGATTCACTCTGCGTCTGACCCCAGGAGGGTGTGATGTGACGGTGTGTAGCGCGTTTCACTTGGTGTCTGACCCCGAGAATGTGGGATAGATGGTTTGGAGGGAGCTCCACTCTGTAACTCACCCCGGTAATGTGTGATGGGACAGCTGTGGAGGGAAATTCACTCTGTGTCTGACCCCGGGAATGTGTGATGGGACGGTGCGGAGGTAGCTTCACTCTGTGTCTGACCTCGTATGTGTACGATAGGACGGTGCAGAGGGAGGTTCATTCTGTATTTTAACCCGGAAGTGTGTGGAGGGTCACTGCGGATGAAGATACACTCTGTGCCTGACCCCGCGAGTGTTTGATGCGACGCTGTGGAGGGAGATTCCCTCTGTGTCTGATCCCGGGTGTGTGATGGGACGGTGTGCAGCGAGTTTCACAAGGTGACTGACCCCGGGAGTGTGTGATGGGACAGTGTGGAGGGAGATTCACTCTGTGTTTGACCCCGTGAGTGTGTGATGGGACGGTGTGGAGGGAGATTCACACTGTGTCTCACCCTGGGAATGTGTGATGAGACGGTGCGCAGGTAGCTTCACTCTGTGTCTGACCCAGGGCGTGTGTGATGGGACGGTGCGGAGGGAGATTCTCTCTGTGTCTGACACCGGATGTGCATGATAGGACGGTGCAGAGGGAGCTTCATTCTGTGTCTTAACCCGGAAGTGTGTGGAGAGTCAGTGTGGAGGGAGACTCACTCTGTGTCTGACCCCGGGAGTGTTTGATCGGACGGTGTGGAGGGAGATACTCTCTGTGTCTGATCCCGGGAGTGTGTGATTGGACGGTGCGACGAGTTTCACGCGGTGACTGACCCCGTGAGTGCGTGATGGGACGGTGTGAAGGGAGATTTGCACAGTGTTTGACATAGGGAAAGGTTGATGCGAGGTTGTTGGGCGACATTCACTTTGCTTCTGACCACTTACGTTTCTGGTGGTAGGGTGTGGAGTGAGATTTACTCTGTGTTTTTCCTAGGTATGTGGGATGGGACAATGTGGTGGGAGCTTCACTCTGTGTTCGATCCCGGAAGTGTGGGATAGGACAGTGTGGAGAGAAATTCTGTCTGTTTCTGACCCCAGGAATCTGTGATCGGAGGGTGTGGAGAGAGTGCCTGACCACTGATGTATTTGAGGTGACTGTATGGAGGGTGCTTCAATCTGTTTCTGACACCGAGATTGTGTCCTGAGACAGTGTGGATGGAAATTTACTCTGTGTCTGACCACGGGAGTGTGCGATGGGACGGTGTAGAGGGAGATTCACTCTGCGTCTGACCCCGGTGGTGTGTGATTGGACGGTGTGGAGGGAGATTCACTCTGTGTCTGACCCCGTGAGTGTGTGATGGGACGGTGTGGAGGGAGATTCACTCTGTGTTTGACCCCGGGAGGGTGTGATGTGATGGTGTTGAGCGCGTTTCACTCGGTGTCTGACCCCGAGAGTGTGGGATGGATGGTTTGGAGGGAGCTCCACTCTGTAACTCACCCCGGTAATGTGTGATGGGACAGTGTGGAGGGAGATTCACTCTGTGTCTGACCCCGGGAATGTGTGGAGGGTCACTGCGGATGAAGATTCACTCTGTGCCTGACCCCGGGAGTGTTTGATGCGACGCTGTGGAGGGAGATTCTCTCTGTGTCTGATCCCGGGTGTGTTATGGGACGGTGTGGAGGGAGATTCACACCGTGTCTCACGCTGGGAATTTGTGATGGGACGGTGTGGAGTGAGCTTTACTCTGTGTCTGATTTTTTTTTTTTTTTTTAATTAATATTTAAACAAAATTCTTTATTACAAATGTCGGTGCTATGCAATATTTACAAACCCAGTGAATAACACATTTACTACACTACAAACAGACAATACATGTTAAACCAGTATATTGCCATCCTCATCAATGATGTCATTTACACCCCGCGGAGCCCAACGGTCCCGGAACATCTCGACGGTCGCCGTGGACTGCGCGTATTCCTTTTCAATGTTCACCCGGGCTCGAACATACCCCCTAAACATAGCCAGGCAGTCCGCCCGGGGAGAACCTCCTGCCACCCTTTTCCAGGAGCCACGGATGGCAATTTTCGCCAGCCCCAGGAGCAAGTTGACAAGGACATCCTCATCCCTCTGTGCCCCCCTCCTTACTGGATGACCATATATGAATAGGGTGGGACTGAAATGCAACCAGAAGGCGAGAAGCAGCCCACGCAAATACGCGAAAAGGGGCTGCAGCCTCACACACTCCACGAACATATGGTACACGGTCTCCTCCAGCCCGCAGAAGTGACACGCGGCTGGGAGATCCGTGTACAAACTAAAGAACTTATTGCAGGGCACCGCTTTATGCAGCACCCTCCAGCCGAGATCCCCAAGGTGCATGGGAAGGACTCCCTTGTAGAGGGACTTCCACTGGGGACCCCCCTCACCTCCAGGTGGAAAGACCGACCGCCATGGCGTGTCGGGACGGTGGACAAATGCTAGGAAGTGGAGGGTGTGGAGCAGCAGCCCATAAAGGTACCTCCTGCCTGCATCCCTGAATGGGATTGTGGGTGTTGATGAAAGACGGCTCAAGTTGTGTGGATTCGTCTCTCGGGCAAGGCTGCGGGGCCTGGGCCCGACGAGCAGCTCAGCCCGAGTCGTTCCACACACCTGAGCCGCACTGACATCCGTTGAGACAGGGCAAGGGTCGGCCAGGACCCCGCCCTCTGCCAGAGGAGGGGATTCCCGGCCTGAGGCAACCATGTTCCAGACTCTCAGTAGGTCCTGATAGAAGCCGGGCAGCCTCTGCAAAGCAGCACGGCTGACGCCCGCCGGTGGTAGCTGCATATCTTCGGCAAGACAGCAGCCCCTCCGGAGGAAGAAAGTCGCCAACACGTGCCACCTGGGAGGGTGCTCGGCGTACAGGAATTTCTGCAGCGTCCTGAGGCGGAGAGCCGCCAGCCGTGTGCGTACACACACCAGCGACTGTCCGCCCTCTCCTTCTGGGAGACTCAGAACCGCTGCAGAGACCCAGTGCTTCCTGTTTCCCCAGAAGAAGTCCACTAGCTTCCTCTGCATTCTTGCGACAAAAGGGGCAGGGGGGGCCAAGGTGACCATCCGGTACCACAACATGGAGGCCACCAGCTGGTTTATGACCACCACCCTGCCTCGATAGGAAAGCACCCTGAGAAGGCCTGACCAGCGCCCTAGCCGGGCCATGACCTTTGTCTCCAGGTCCTGCCAGTTCGCCAGCCAGGTCTCCCCAGAAGGACTCAGGTAGACTCCCAGATAGAGAAGACGTCTGGTGCTCCACTCAAAAGCTCTCATCTCCTCCGGCAGGGAGTCCACCTGCCACTGGCCTACTAAGAGTCCGGAACATTTCGCCCAGTTGATCTTGGCAGAGGATGCCGCCGAGAAAACATCTTGGCACTCGCGCATCCTCCGCAGGTCACAGGGGTCTGTCATCATGAGGAGTACGTCATCGGCGTAGGCCGAGAGGACGACCCCCATGTCCGGTTCGCGCAGAACCAGACCTGTCAACTTTCGCCGAAGAAGGCTGAGGAATGGCTCGACACAGATCGCATACAGTTGACCGGACATGGGGCACCCTTGACGCACTCCTCTTCGGAAGTGGATAGGTCCTGTCAATGATCCATTAATCTTAACTAGGCACTCTGCGGCAGAGTACAGGAGCCGAACTCGGGCCACAAAGTGTGGTCCGAGCCCAAAAGCCTGCAGGGTGCCCACCAGGAAACTGTGGTCCACCCGGTCAAAAGCCTTCTCCTGGTCAAGAGAAAGAAACGCTGCCGGGGTCCCAGTCTCCTGGAGTAGGTGGATCAGGTCCCGTACTAAGTGGACATTGTCCTGGATGGAGCGGCCCTGGACTGTGTAAGATTGGTCAGGATGGACCACCTGTCCAATTACCGAACCCAGACGGTTGGCCATTGCCCGGGCGAAGATCTTGTAGTCCACGCACAAGAGGGAGACCGGCCGCCAGTTCTTTAGCAGGCGGAGGTCTCCCTTCTTGGGCAGTAGGACCACAACAGCTCTCCGCCATGAGAGGGGCATTTCTCCGGTGGCTAGGCTCTCCCCTAGGACAAGGCTGTAATCATCCCCCAGGACATCCCAAAAATCCTGATAAAACTCAACACTCAGTCCATCCAAACCAGGGGACTTGCCCCTACGGAGTTGCCGAAGGGCAGTGGACAGCTCCTCCCGAGTCAGGGGGGCATCCAGACGCACTGCGTCCTCTGGGCTGACCTTCGGCAAATCCTCCCAGACCTCATTACACGCCTCCGCATTTGACGGATCAGGCGAGAATAAGGACCGATAGAATGAACGGACCTCGTTGTTAATTCCATCAGGGTCCGTGATGGAGGAGCCATCGGCAGCCAGCAGCTCCACTAGCTGCTTTTGAACTCCCCGCCACCTTTCCAACGAGTAGAAGAAGGGTGAGCCACGGTCCAAATCCTGCAACATCCCACCATAGCCGTAGGGAGCAGAACTCTCTCCGCCTCTCCTTCCAGGAGACCCAGAAAGCTCGGAACGAATCCCGGAATCGGCTGTCCTCCAGCAGCCGGTTGTTAAAATGCCAATACCCGGATCCCACCCGAGGGTGTAGTGGAATAAATTCCATCCACACAAGGTGATGATCCGAGCACGACACCGGCCGCATGGAGGACGCCGACACGCGGGAGACGTAGGCCCGAGAGATGTAAATGCGGTCTATCCTGGAACCTCCTTCTCTAGACCTTCTCGAGAAGGCGCTAGAGTTGGGGTGAAGATTCCGCCAGCTGTCCACCAAGTCAAAGGAGCCGACTAGCTCCTTTAACTTTTTTGCCGATGCTGGGTCGCGTTGGAGGCCCGAACGGTCCTCCGCCTCGAGGGTACAATTGAAATCTCCCCCGAGGATGACGCAATCCCCAGGATCGATGGAGCTCAGCAGGGTGGACAGCTGGCAGAATAGGCGCGTCTGCATCACACCGCGCCTGGGAGCATACACATTGATAAAATGCAATGGTACGCCATCCAGGCGCACAACCAGGTGGAGCAGACGGCCGGGCACAACGTCCTGGACTCTTTCAATTACTGGCTGGAAGGTCGGGGCCAACAGGATCGCCACCCCGCTGGAAATGGAGCTGAGGTGGCTCATGTAGACCCCGCCCCACCACTCCAGGAGCCAAGCAGACTCGTCCCCAGCGATGGTATGGGTTTCCTGCAGGAAACTCACCGTATACCGCCCATCCCTGAGGGCTGAGAGATTGCTATGCCTGCGAAGAGGACCCCTGCTGCCGTTTACATTGAGACTAGCTATGGTAAGCTTCATGGCGGGAGCACACTAGGTCTCAGCAGCTGTGCCCATTTCGGTGAGAGCGGAGGCGCCCTCCACCACACTGTCCGGAAAGAAGCAAGGTTACTTTTTGCCTTCCGGGCTCGAGCGGTACCAGCGACACCCTGTGACCCACCATCCCCCGTAGGAGCGAGGCTGCTTCTCCCTCTAATGTCCCTTACTAGGTCATCTAGGAAAGATTTTAGTTGCCGTCTGTCGTTCCCCGCCACCGCATTCTTCTTTCCCTTTCCCTTTCGTCCGAGGATGACTCGCAGGGACCTCACCAGCCTCGGCATGCTGGGTCAGCGTAGCGAGGCTAGTTGAGGCCGGTGCTTGGCACCCTCAGAGGTGAGAATAAAATGCTTAATTTCCTCTACAGGTATCAATGGGGACTTCTCAGGAGGGGTGAGGATGTCCATTATTTCACTATCGAAAGAGTCCCCCTCCAACCCGTCACTGCAGACAGAATCCCCATCGGCCTCCCCGCATGTTCCAAAAGATGGCTGCGCTTGTGACCCATACCGCGCAGCGGGCACCTCGCTCTTACCTGCCCGCTCCACCGTCGCATCAGCCTCATCCACATTTGCGACAGTGGAGGGACAATCCCCAGGGACTCCCTGCAAGTCATTAATTGCTGGGGTCGACGTGCACAGAAAAACGCCCTCCCCAGGGGGCAGGCATAGAGGGGAACCCGGCACCTTTGGTCCAAGGGATTCACAAGCAGCCTGGTGCTGAGAATGAGAGAGCTTTGTCTCGTCTCCTCTTACATTATTCGGTACACTGGCCTCCAGAGAGGCGCTGACTTGTAGGTCCTGGGTGGAGGCCTCCAGGGCTGCCTCATTTGTGCAAACAGGGCTATCACAAGCTTTTTGCACAACCACACCATATACCCCAGGACTGGTGGCTACATCTGGGGACTCAGGTTTAGAACCAACCCCTACCCGGATTCCCACCCCTTCCTGGGACTCCTCCGCATCTACATCCCCTGCCCTCTTGCGGGAACGTTCCCTTCTCCTCTTCACACCGGAGGAGCACACAGGTGCAGGCTTCACCGATGGGGCGGCGCTCTCTGTTTCCATCGCCCCGTCTGCTTGCGCACCTCCCCGAGCCCCACGCTCCACTTCAGGCGAAATGGGCGTGAGCTCTGCAGCCTCAAAGGCCCGCTTCTTACTGTGTTTGGATTTTCCCTTTGCCTTCTTACTCCGCACAGACTCCACCCCGTCCCCCACCTGAACCACAGGGAGAGGAGCAGGGACCGACCCAACCGTAGGAGTAGGGGTAGGGGCAGGGGCAGGGTGAGGGGCTGGGGCAGGATCACGGGCGGGGGCAGGGTCAGATGCAGGCGCAGACGCACGCGCAGGAGTAGGATCAGGGGCAGAGGTAGCTGGGGCACTGGTGCCCGAAATGGGCTCTCTCGGGTTCCGGGCGGCAGGACAGTCCCTCCGAAAGTGCCCTACCCCCCTGCACGCATGGCACCGCGGGCGCTCGGAGCTCCAGTACACCTGATAATCCACTCCCTCGTGCCGGACAGTAAACCGGCCCTCAACATCGTCCTCCCTTTCCAGCTGCATGAATACCTGACGCCGGAAAGAGTTTACGGTGCGGAGGGTGCGTCTCTTAAATTTGTGTCGGATGGCAGTGATCTCCGACCTTACTTGCCCTAAACGAGCCAGTGGAGGTAGCAAGTCCTCATTTGGAATGAAAGGCTTAACATGTCCAAGCACGATACGTTGCGTGGGGGCCGTCACCAGCTCCATGGGTAAAAAGATGTTGTCTACCGTGACTCCCCTGCTTAGGGCCCGGTGCACTAGCTCTTCATTCGCCAGATAAAACACCGCCTTTCCGAACTCCTTCTCGGTGGCCAGAATACCACCTTTCGCAACAAGGTCCTCCATTGCCTCCGTACACTTTTCTAGTGTCATTCCAGGGCGCAAAATACATTGCACCCCACGTTCCACCTTCACCGACCGAAAAAGGGCGTTGTCCGAGGCCGGGGAGGCAGCCGCCCTTGCGTAACTCCCCGAAGGCCCGCGACTCCCTGGAGACCGGTCCGGCATGCTGGCGCTCTTTCCAGTCCGAGAATCCTACAGCGGTGCCGGTTAGAAGTCCTGGAACGAGTCGAATAACTGGCCGGGAAAGTTTGCAGTCGACAGTTCCTCGCTGGCTCGACGCCAGGAAAGGCTCCGTCGGACTTGCAGAGACCCAGGCCGGGAGAGGCCGAAACGTCCTTCCAGATGCTCCGGCACCAACACCGGACGAAAATCAGGAAAACAATGGAGGAGGAACGTTGCCCCGATGTCAATGGGGGGGAACGACGGCGTTTGCCTCCGGTTTTGGAGCGAACCGGCTTCCTGGCGAATTGCTAGCGGCCGCAGCTGGGAGCTCGCAGTTAGCAGCCGCCAACAAACCCAGCCCAAACCGGCAGTAAAACTCCACACCGAGTTTCCACACCAGCGCCGTCACTCACTCGGTTGTCCAAGAGACTTTTAGAGCCACCTCCAAAGTATTCCACGAACTTTATCCAGTAGTTTTGCCTCGATTTCTCCCAGCTCAGTCAGCACAGCTCCTCTCTGTGTCTGACCCCGGGAGTGTGTGACGGGACGGTGTGGAGGGAGATTCACTCTGTGTCTGACCCCGGGACTGTGTGACGGGACGGTGCGGAGGGAGATTCACTCTGTGTCTGACCCCGGGAGTGTGTGATGGGACGGTGCGGAGGGAGATTCACTCTGTGTCTGTCCCCGGGAGTGTGTGATGGGACGGTGCGGAGGGAGATTCACTCTGTGTCTGTCCCCGGGAGTGTGTGACGGGACGGTGTGGAGGGAGATTCACTCTGTGTCTGACCCCGGGACTGTGTGACGGGACGGTGCGGAGGGAGATTCACTCTGTGTCTGACCCCGGGAGTGTGTGATGGGACGGTGCGGAGGGAGATTCACTCTGTGTCTGTCCCCGGGAGTGTGTGATGGGACGGTGTGGAAGGAGATTCACTCTGTGTCTGTCCCCGGGACTGTGTGATGGGACGGTGCGGAGGGAGCTTCACTCTGTGTCTGACCCCGGGCGTGTGTGACGGGACGGTGTGGAGGGAGCTTCACTCTGTGTCTGACCCCGGGAGTGTGTGACGGGACGGTGTGGAGGGAGATTCACTCTGTGGCTGACCCCGGGACTGTGTGACGGGACGGTGCGGAGGGAGATTCACTCTGTGTCTGTCCCCGGCACTGTGTGACGGGACGGTGTGGAGGGAGCTTCACTCTGTGTCTGATCCCGGGAGTGTGTGATGGGACGGTGCGGAGGGAGCTTCACTCTGTGTCTGACGCCGGGAGTGTGTGATGGGACGGTGTGGAGGGAGCTTCACCATGTGTCAGACCCCAGCAGTCTGTGACGGGACGGTGTGGAGGGAGATTCACTCTGTGTCTGACCCCGGGAGTGTGTGACGAGACGGTGTGGAGGGAGCATCACTCTGTGTCTGTCCCCGGGAGTGTGTGATGGGACGGTGCGGAGGGAGATTCACTCTGTGTCTGATCCCGGGAGTGTGTGATGGGATGGTGCGGAGGGAGCTTCACTCTGTGTCTGACCCCATTTGTTCTGTCGCCAGATGAACCTGAGGTATCGTACGTGGAAATTAATTTCCAGAGACTCTCGGAACCCCGGCCCCATGCAGCTGGTGGTCAGTTTCATCTTTGTTGGTTTGACTCTGTTTCGATGATGTGTCTGTCAGAAACATGGAAACGTAGAAATATGGAAAACTTCCAGCACAATCCAGGCCCTTCGGCCCACAATGCTATGCTGAATAGATACTTTAGAAATTACCAGGCTTACCTGTAGTCCTCTATTTTGCATGTACCTATCCAAAAGTCTCTTAAAAGACTCTCTCGTATCCCCCTCCACCACCGTCGCTGGATTCCCTGGGAAAAAGCCTTTGACTATCCACACGATCAATACCTCTCATTGTCTTATACACCTCTATCAGGTCACCTCTCATCCTCCGTCGCTCGAAGGAGAAAAGGCCGAGTTCACTCAGCCTGTTCTCATAAGACATGCTCCCCAATCCAGGCAACATCCTTCTAAACCTCCTCTGCACCCTTTCTATGGTTTCCACATCCTTCCTGTAGTGAGGCGACCAGAACTGAGCACAGTACTCCAAGAGGGGTCTGACCAGGGTCCGATATAGCTGCAACATTACCTCTCAGCTCCTAAACTCAATCTGACGGTTGATTAAGGCCAATACACTGTATACCTTCTTAACCACAGAGTAAACCTGCTCAGCAGCTTTGAGTGTCCTATGGACTCAGACCCCAAGATCCCTCTGATCCTCCACACTGCCAAGCCTTAACATTAATACTATATTCTGCCATCATATTTGACCTACCAAAATGAACCACCTCACACTTACCTGGGTTGAACTCCATCTGCCACTTCTCAGCCCAGTTTTGCATCCTAGCAATGTCCCGCTGTAACCTCTGACAGCCCTCCTCACTATCCACAACACCTCCAACCTTTGTGTCATCAGCAAACTTACTAACCCATCCTTCCACTTCCTCATCCAGGTCATTTATAAAAATCACGACGGGAAGAGGTTCCAGAACAGATCCCTGAGGCACACCACTGGTCACCAACCTCAATGCAGTTTATGACTATCTACAACCACTCTTTGCCTTTGGTGGGCAAGCCAATTCTGGATCCACAAACCAATTTCCCCTTGGACCCCATGCCTCCTTATTTTCTCAATAAGCCTTGCATGGGGTACCTTATCAAATGCCTTGCTGAAATCCATATACACTACATCTACTGCTCTACCCTCATCAATGTGTTTAGTCACATCCTGAAAAACTCAATCAGGCTCCTAAGGCACGACCTGCCTTTCACAAAGCCATGCTGACTATTCTTAATCATATTATGCCTCTCCAAATGTTCATAAATCCTGCCTCTCAGGACCTTTTCCATCAACTTACCAACCACTGAAGTAAGACTCACTGGTCTATAATTTCCTGGGCTAGCCCTACTCCCTTTCTTGAATAAGGGAACAACATTTGCAACCTTCCAATCCTCCAGAACCCCTCACGTCCCCACTGATGATGCAAAGACCATTGCCAGATAGATCTCATCCGGTTCTGGTGACTTATCCAACTTGATGCTTTCCAAAAACTCCAGCACATCCTCTTTCTTAATATCTACATGCTCAAGCTTTTCAGTCCACTGCAAGTCATCCCTACAATGGCCAAGATCCTGTTCTGTAGTGAATACTGAAGTAAAATATTCATTAAGTACCTCTGCTATCTCCCTTCGGTTCCATACACACTTTCCCACTGTCACACTTGATTGGTCCTATTCTCTCACGTCTTATCCTCTTGCTCTTCACATACTTGCAGAACGCCTTGGGGTTTTCCTTAATCCTGTTCACCAAGGCCTTCTCATGGCCCCTTCTAGCTCTCCTAATTTCATTTTTAAGCTCCATCCTGCTTGCCTTAATCTTCTAGATCCGTATCATAACCTAGTTTTTTGAACCTTTCATAAGCTTTTGTTTTCTTCTTGACTCGATTTTCAACAGCCTTTGTACACCACGGTTCCTGTACCCTACCATCCTTTCCCTGTCTCATTGGAATGTACCTATGCAGAACTTCACACAAATATCCCCTGAAAATTTGCCACAATTCTGTACATTTCCCTGAGAGCATCTGTTCCCAATTTATACTTCCAAGTTCCTGCCTGATAGCCCCATATTTCCTCTTACTCCAATTAAACACTTTCCCAACTTCTCTGTTCCTATCCCTGTCCAATACTATGGTAAAGGAGATAGAATTGTGATCACTATCTCCAAAATGCTCTCCCACTGAGAGATCTGACACCTGACCAGGTTCATTTCCCAATACCAGATCAAGTACAGCCTCTCCTCTTTGCTTTGCTGAACACCTACGCTCTGTCCGCCGGAGAAAGCAGGATCTCCCAGTGGCCACACATTTTAATTCCACGTCCCATTCCCATTCTGACATGTCTATCCACGGCCTCCTCTACTGTAAAGATGAAGCTACACTCAGGTTGGAGGAACAACACCTTATATTCCGTCTGGGTAGCCTCCAACCTGATGGCATGAACATCGACTTCTCTAACTTCCGCTGAGGCTCCACCTCCCCCTCGAACCCCATCTGTTACTTATTTTTATACACACATTCTTTCTCTCACTCTCCTTTTTTCTCCCTCTGTCCCTCTGAATATACCCCTTGCCCATCCTCTGGGTCCCCTCGCCCACCTTGTCTTTCTTCCCGGACCTCCTGTCCTATGATCCTCTCGTATCCCCTTTTCCCTATCACCTGTCCTGCTCTTGGCTCCATCCCTCCCCCTCTTGTCTTCTCCTATCATTTTGAATCTCCCCCCACCCTTCCAACTTTCAAATCCCTTACTCACTCTTCCTTCAGTTAGTCCTGACGAAGGGTCTCGGCCTGAAACGTCGACTGCACCTCTTCCTAGAGATGCTGCCCGGCCTGCTGCGTTCACCAGCAACTTTGATGTGTGTAGCCTCTCCTCTTGTAGGCTTATCTACATATTGTGTCAGGAAACTTTCCTGAACACACCTAACAAACTGCACCCCACCTAAACCCCTCACTCTAGGGAAATGCCAATCGATAGCTGGGAAATTAAAATCTCCCACTTCAACAACCCTCTTATTATTACTCCTTTCTAGAATCTGTCTCTCTATCTGCTCCCTGAGGTCCCTGTTACTATTGGGTGGTCTATAAAAAAACATCCAGTAAAGTTATTGACCCCTTCCTGTTTCTAACTTGCACCCACAGAGACTCAGTAGACAATCCCTCCATGTCTTCCTCCTTTTCTGCAGCCGTGACACTATCTCTGATCAACAGTGCCAGTCCCCACCTCTTTTGCCTCCCTCCCTATCCTTATGAAACATCTACAGTCTGGCACTTGACATAACCATTCCTGCCCCTGCACCATCCAAGTCTCTGTAAATGGCCACAACATTGTAGCTCCAAGTGCTGATCCAGCTCTAAACTCACCCATTTTGTTCATAATCCTCCTTGCATTAAAATAGACAGATCTCAAACCATCGGTCTGAGCACATCCCTTCTCTATCACCTGCCTATCCTCCCTCTCACACTGTCTCCAAGCTTTCTCTATTTGTGAGCCAACCACCCCTTCCAACGTTTCTTCAGTTCAGTTCAGACCCCCCAGCAATTAGAAACATAGAAACATAGAAAATAGGTGCAGGAGTAGGATATTCGGCCCTTCGAGCCTGCACCACCATTTATTATAATCATGGCTGATCATCCAACTCAGAAACCCGCCCCAGCATTCCCTCCATACCCCCTGATCCCCGTAGCTACAAGGGCCATATCTAACTCCCTCTTAAATATAGCCAATGAACTGGCCTCAACTGTTTCCAGTGGCAGAGAATTCCACAGATTCACCACTCTCTGTGTGAAGACGTTTTTCCTAATCTCGGCCCTAAAAGGCTTCCCCTTTATCCTCAAACTGTGACCCCTCATTCTGGACTTCCCCAACATCTGGAACAATCTTTCTGCATCTAGCCTGTCCAATCTCTTTAGGATTTTATACGTTTCAATCAGATCCCCCCTCAATCTTCTAAATTCCAACGAGTACAAGCCCAGTTCATCCAGTCTTTCTTCATATGAAAGTCCTGCCATCCCAGGAATCAATCTGGTGAACCTTCTTTGTACTCCCTCTATGGCAAGGATGTCTTTCCTCAGATTAGGGGACCAAAACTGCACACAATACTCCTGATGTGGTCTCACCAAGGCCTTGTACAACTGCAGTAGTACCTCCCTGCTCCTGTACTCGAATCCTCTCGCTATAAATGCCAGCATACCATTTGCCCTTTTCACCGCCTGCTGTACCTGCATGCCCACTTTCAATGACTGGTGTATAATGACACCCAGGTCTCGTTGCACCTCCCCTTTTCCTAATCGGCCACCATTCAGATAATAATCTGTTTTCCTATTTTTGCCGCCAACATGGAAAACTTCACATTTATCCACATTAAATTGCATTTGCCATGAATTTGCCCACTCACCCAACCTATCCAAGTCACCCTGCATCCTCTTAGCATCCTCCTCACAGCTAACACTGCCACCCAGCTTCGTGTCATCCGCAAACTTGGAGGTGCTGCATTTAATTCCCTCATCCAAGTCATTAATTATATTGTAAACAACTGGGGTCCCAGCACTGAGCCTTGCGGTACCCCACTAGTCACTGCCTGCCATTCTGAAAAGTTCCCGTTTATTCCCACTCTTTGCTTCCTGTCTGCTAACCAATTCTCTATCCACATCAATACCTTACCCCCAATACTGTGTGCTTTAAGTTTGCACACTAATCTCCTGTGTGGGACCAGGTCAAAAGTCTTTTGAAAATCCAAATATACCACATCCACTGGTTCTCCCCTATGCACTCTACTAGTTACATCCTCAAAAAATTCTGTGAGATTCATCAGACGAGATTTTCCTTTCACAAATCCATGCTGACTTTGTCCGATGATTTCACCGCTTTCCAAATGTGCTGTTATCACATCTTTGATAACTGACTCCAGCAGTTTCCCTACCACCGACGTTAGGCTAACCGGTCTATAATTCCCTGGTTTCTCTCTCCCTCCTTTTTTAAAAAGTGGGGTTACATTAGCCACCCTCCAATCCTCAGGAACTAGTCCAGATTCAAACTCTCCCCAATAGCTTTAGCAAATCTCCCCGCCAGGATATCGGTCCCCCTCAGATTCCAGTGCAACCTGTCCTTTTTGTACCGGTCACACCTGCCCCAGAAGAGTTCCCAATGAACCAGAAATCTGAATCCCTGCCCCCTGGTCCAATCTCTCAGTCACACATTTATCCTCCACCTCATTATATTCCTGTACTCACTGTCGCATGGCACAGGCAGTAATCTCACAGCGACACAAAGGTTGGTGGTGTTGTAGATAGTGTAGAGGATTGTCCAAGATTGCAGAGAGACATTGACAGGATGCAGAAGTGGGCTGAGAAGTGGCAGATGGAGTTCAACCCGGAGAAGTGTGAGGTGATACACTTTGGAAGGACAAACTCCAAGGCAGCGTACAAAGTAAATGGCAGGATACTTGGTAGTGTGGAGGAGCAGAGGGATCTCGTGGTACATGTCCACGGAACCCTGAAAGTTGCCTCACAGGTGGATAGGATAGTTAAGAAAGCTTATGGGGTGTTAGCTTTCATAAGTCGAGGGATAGAATTTAAAAGTTGCGATGTAATGATGCAGCTCTATAAAACGCAGGTCAGGCCACACTTGGAGTACTGTGCCCAGTTCTGGTTGTCTCCCAGGTGCCAGGGTCCGGGGATGGATGGATAGGAAGGATGTGGAAGCATTGGAAAGGGTACAGAGGAGAATTACCAGGATGCTGCCTGGTTTAGAGAGTATGCATTATGGTCAGAGATTAAGGGAGCTAGGCCTTTACTCTTTGGAGAGAAGGAGGATGAGAGGAGACATGATAGAGGTGTACAAGATAATAAGAGGAATAGATAGAGTGGATAGCCAGCGCCTCTTCCCCAGGACACCACTGCTCAATACAAGAGGACATGGCTTTAAGGTAAGGGGTGGGAAGTTGAAGGGGGATATTAGAGGAAGGTTTTTTACTCAGAGTGGTTGGTGCGTGGAATGCACTGCCTGAGTCAGTGGTGGAGGCAGAAACACTAGTAAAGTTTAAGAGACTACTAGACAGGTATATGGAGGAATTAAAGGTGGTGGGTTATATGGGAGGCAGGGTTTGAGGGTCGGCACAGCATTGTGGGCCGAAGGGCCTGTACTCTGCTGTACAATTTTATGTTTTATGTTCTATGTATCCCGAGATTACTACCTTTGTGGTCCTGCTTCTCAACTTCCTTCCTCACTCCCTGCCGTCTGTTTTCAGGACTTCCTCCCTTTTCCTACCCGTGTCGTTGGTACCAATATGTGCCACGACCTCTGGCTGTTCTCCTTCCCACTTCAGGATATCGTGGATGCTATCGGAAACGTCCCCGGACCCTGGCACCTGGGAGGCAAACGGCCAGCCGCGTTTCTTTCCCGAGTCCGCAGAATCTGCTGTCTGACCCCCTCCCCCAACGATTGAGACCCCTGTCACTGCTGCCTTCTTCCTTCCGAGCCGCTGTTTCTGACCCCTGGGTAAGCCATCTCCGCCCACAGTATTCGAACGGGAGTAGTGATTGTTCAGGGGGACAGCCACAGGGGTGCTCTATGGCCCTGATTAACCCTGACGGACCCACATAATTATAACATATAGTTACAGCAGTGCAAAGCAATACCGTAATTTGATGAAGAGCAGACCATGGGCACGGTAAAAAAAGAAGTCTTAAAGTCCCCGAGTCGATCGACTCCCGAGTCCCTGATAACAGGCGGCAAAAGGGAGAAACTCCCTGCCATAAACCCCCAGGCGCCGTCGACCTGCCGAGGCCTTGGAAGCAGCCGACCACAGCCGACACTGAGTCCGTCCGTCCGAAAACTCCGAGCCTCCGACCAGCCTCTCCGATACAGCCACCCGGGCGCCATCCTCTGCCGAGCGCCTTTGACCTCCCCCCGGCCGCTGAAACAAACAAAGTCGAGGATTTCGGGGCCTTCTGCTCCGTAGATTCCAGACCACACAGTAACAGCGGCCATTTCAGTAGTTTCTCCAGATGTTCCCCCGTACCCTCGCGTCCCTCTCCATCAAATCAGGATTGTGCATGGTCCCCTACCTGACAGATAGGCCACGCGCGCTGCGTCGTGCTGCCATCTTCTGCTCTCTTTCATACATCCTTTAAATTTGAGCAAATATGGGGCGACCCTTTATCCAAAATTTTCATTTCATTTGAATTATTACTCTTTTAATCTTTTTTTTTTCCCGAAGTTTTAGATTTGATCAGAAAGTTGTTTTATTCTCTCTTTTCATTTAAAACCCAATGTTTTTTCCTTTCTCTTCAGAAACTGGTAAGAGGAGAGTTGCTATTTTCATTTCTTTGTTATTATATATTTTATACTAGTTTAACAATATCTTTGACTTTGACAAAGTTTGTCTTAATCTTGGTTTATATTGTTACTGATATATATATTTGAACTAATTCTCCTCTGTATTTATGCTTGTTAAAAAAAATCACTAAAAAATTAATGAAAGAAAGAAAGACGATCAGACGGAGGGGATGCGTGGGGAGGAGACACAATGAGCGAGCGGGCGTTCAGTAAGGATGGTGTGTTTTGGGCAGCGGGGTGCCTGGAGGGCCTTTGTGGGATGGCGGTATGAGAGGGGTGCCGTGGAATGGGGTGAAGAGGAAGTGGTGTTGGGGGGGGTAATGGCATGCCATGGGAGGGTCGGTGTGCTGGGAGTGCCGTGGGAGGGGCGATGAGGAGGAAGGGGGGCTGAGGAGGAAGCGATGTGGGACGGTGTGTGACAAGGAACGGCCTGGAGGAGTGCTGAGGAGAGAGGGCAGCGGGAGAGGTGGTGATGGCGGAGCCCTGTCTCTCAGTTCTCTCTCTCTCACTTAATGTCTCTCTCTCTCTCTTCTCAATGTCTGTCTCTCTCTCTCTCAATGTCTCTCACTCTCTTCTCAATGTCTCTCTCTCTCAATGTCTCTTTCTTTTCTCAATGTCTCTCTCTCTTCTCAATGTCTGTCACTCTCTTTTCAATGTCTCTCTCTCTCTCAATGTCTCTCTCTCTTCTCAGTGTCTCTCTCTCTTCTCAATGTCTCTCTCTCCTCTCAATATCTCTCTCTCCTCAATGTCTCTCTCTTCTCAATGTCTCTCACTCTCTCTTCTCATTATCTCTCTCTCTCCTCAATGTCTCTCTCTCTTCTCAATGTCTCTTTCTCTTCTCAATGTCTCTCTCTCCTCAATGTCTCTCTCTCTTCTCAATGTCTATCTCTCCTCAATGTCTCTCTCTCTCCTCAATGTCTCTCTCTTCTCAATGTCTCTCTCTCTCCTCAATGTCTGTCTCTCTTCTCAATGTCTCTCTCTCTTCTCGATGTCTGTCTGTCTCTCCTCTTTATGTTTCTCCCTGGCAGATGGTCTGACCTCCACCTACTCAGAGCTGAACTTCCGGAGAGACGAGCCCCTCATCGAGGACATTGAGGATCCTCCTGTTACCTCAGAACCCGGGGGGCAGCCACTCGCTGCTCGAACAGGTCAGAGTTCACAGTAATGGCCTCTTTCTGCAGGGGCCACGGGTCACACGCCGAAGCGCCCGAGTTTCTGTCGCATCTACCTCGACCATTTCATCAGGCAGCTCGTTCCTTAGACAGATCACATCTTGGTTAAGAAAGCTTGTCCCCAGTGAAAAACTTTTCCCCTCTCACCTTAAACCTGTGCCCTCTGGTTCTGGATTCCCCGACCCTGGGGAAAAGACTGTGCACGTTCACCCTATCTGTGCCCCTCGTGGTTTTACACACCTCTGTAAGGTCACCCCTACGCTCCAAGGAATAAAGTCCCAACCTGCCCGACCTCTCTCCGTCACTCAGTCCCTCGAGTCCCGGCGACATCCTCGTAAATCTCCCTCCGCACTCTTTCCAGCTCAGCGGCATCTTTCCTACAGCAGAGCGACAAAAACCGAACACCGTACTCCCAGTGCGGCCTCACCGACGTCTCGTACGACTGGGACGTGACCCCCCCCGACTCCCGTACTCAGTGTCCTGACTAATGAAGGCCAGCGTGTCGAACGCCTTCTTCACCGTCCCATCTACCTGTGTCTCCACTTTCAGGGAACCATGTCCCCATACCCCTGTTTCCCTCTGTTTAACAATACTCCCCAGGGTCCCTCTCTACCTGTGACTCCACTTTAAGGGAACCGTGTCCCTGTACCCCTGGGTCCCTCTGGTCTAAAACACTCCCCAGGGTGCTGGGTCCCCTTGTTCCACAACACTCCCCCCGGGTCCCTCTCGTTCACTGTGGATGTCCTACTCCAGCTTCTCCTCCCGAAATACAATGGCTCGCACTTCTCTGAATTAAACTGCATTTGCCACTCTTTGGCCCACGTCCCCAGCTAAATGAGATTGCACTGTAGGAAATGACTGTCTTCGCTGTTGACCCCACCACCAAAGTTAGTGTCGTCTGCAAGCTTGCCGACCACGTCTTGTACAATCTGCCGCAAACGGTCGATAGAGTTGACAAAGATCACTAGTCCAACACCAACCCTGTGGTGAGCACCGCCGGTGACGGACTTCCCGTCTGAGGAGGAGAGAGCGCGGACGGTGGGTGGGAGGGAGTCCCCAGTGGGGGAGACGGCTGAATTCACGCACACGCTGAATGGGCTCTCTGCAGGTGCGGATAAACAGGAGCCGAGAGAGAACATCGGAGACAGATCGTACCGGAAGATCTGCCCATCCTGCCTCGTCACGTTCTCCGTCATCGCGATCGTGGCCGGGCTCTCGATCCATGGTGAGTTTAACGGGGCTCCGACCGCAGGCAAGCAGAGTGGAACGAAATGTTAGTGTAAGCCCTGACGGTGACACCGACACATCCCTGACTGCGACACCGGGGAGCCCACACGGTGAGTCCATCACCTCCCCACCTCACCGTAACGCCGGCAGACTCCAAACCGTTCCTGTGACGCGACCTTTACCCTGGTACAACCAAATGCCAGCGTGACGCAGGAACACGACACCAGCTCGCCGTGACTCCGACATGCCCCTCACAGTCTCACCGTGAGTATAAGACCATAAGACTATAATACGTAGGAGCAGAGCTAGTCCATTTGGCCCATCGAGTCCGCTCCGCCATTCGATCTTGGCTGATCCTTTTTCTTCCCCCATCTCCTCCTTGGCCCCAGTTCCCGGCCTTCTCCCCGTAATCTTTGATCCCGTGTCCAATCAAGAACCTATCAATCTCGGCCTTAAATACACCCAATGACCTGACCTCCACAGCTGCCCGTGGTAACAAATTCCACCAATTCACCACCCTCTGGCGAAAGAAATTTCTCCGTATCCCTGTTTTGAAAGGGCGCCCCTCTATCCTGAGGCTGTGCCCTCTTGTTCTAGACTCCCCCACCATGGGAAACATCCTTTCCACATCTATTCTGTCTAGGCCTTTCAACATTTGAAAGGTTACAATGAGATCCCCCCTCATCCTTCTGAATTCCAGCGAGTACAGACCCAGAGCCATCAAACGTTCATCGTACGATAACCCTTTCATTCCCGGAATCATCCTTGTGAACCTCCTCTGGACCCTCTCCAATGCCAGCACATCCTTTCTAAGACGAGGGGCCCAAAACTGTTCACAATACTCAAGGTGAAGCCTCACCAGTGCCTCATGAAGCCTCAACATCACATCCCTGCTCTTGTATTCTCGACCTCTTGAAATGAATGCTAACATTGCATTTGCCTTCATCGCCACCAACTCGACCTGCAAGTTAACCTTCAGGGTGTTCTGCACAAGGACTCCGAAGTCTGCCTGTATCTCAGATTCCTGGATTTTCTCCCCGTTTAGAAAATAGTCCACACATTTATTTCTACTACCAAAGTGGGCATTATCATGCATTTCCCAACATTATATTTCATTTGCCAATTTCTTGCCCTTTCTCTAAATCTGTCTAAGTCGTTCTGCATCCTACCCGTTTCCTCAACACTACCTGCCCCTCCACCAGTCTTCATATCATCTGCAAACTTGGCAACAAGGCTCTATTCCATCATTTAAATCATTAATATACAGCATAAAAAGACGTTGTTTCAACACCGACCCCGCGGAACAGAACTAGTCACTGGCAGCCGAAGAGAAAAGGATCATTTTATTCCCAGTCACACCCCTTAACGTGATACCGACACACCGCTCACTGTAGCACTGACAGACGATTCACCGTGACAATGACATCCCCTTCACGACCTCTCTCAGTGTTACAGATCCGTCAGTCTCTGATCGCCTCCGATCAAAAGTACCAGAGACTTCTGGAAGAATATCAGGAGATGAACAGGACCCAGCGCCAACGCCGACTGCAAAACGACGAGCTGAACTCAACCCTTGAATACAGGACAAACGAGAATTCACGCCTGGATCTCTCCCTGAGGACCTGTCTCAAGAATGTCTCCGTCCTCGAAAGCAAGTTACTTGTTCTCGAAAGCAACCACTCCACCCTTGAAAACAAGGTGTTAGTCCTGGAAAGCAACCTCTCCGTCCTGAGCAGCAATCTCTCTGATCAGCGCCAAATGCAAATCCATCTCCTTGACAACTTCAGACACCTCGAAATGAAGTACGGAACTCTCAACGAAACCAAGGCTGAAATCTGCCAACTGCTGTCCAGTAGAAAGGGTGAGATAACATCCACACTTCCCACGCTACTAATCACAAGGCAGAGATGGGAGGGCAGGCTGTAGTCTGGGGCTGATATCGGGACTGTACGATGAGACGTGCGGCGATTCCCGGCAAGTGCGTGAACGGACGGTGTAGCGCAAGCGACACCTAGTGTCTGATCCCGGCAAGTGCGTGAATGGACGGTGTAGCGGGAGCGACACCTAGTGCCTGAATGCGGGCAGTGCGTGAAGGGACGGTGTGACGGGAGCGACACCTAGTGTCTGGACCCGGGAGTGCAATGTTATCGCTGCACAGGAGGAGCTTCACTCTGCGTTCGATAGGACGAGGGGAGAAGCTCTGATCTCTGAATATGAGTGGCGTAATAGTGTGGAGGGAGATTCACTCAGTGTCTGACCCCGGGAGTGTGTGATGGGACGGTGTGGAGGGAGATTCACTCTGTGTCTGACCCCGGGAGTGTGTGATGGGACGGTGCGGAGGGAGATTCACTCTGTGTCTGACTCTGGGAGTCCGTGATCGGACAGTGTGGAGGGAGATTCACTCTGTGTCTGACCCCGGGAGTGTGTGATGGGACGATGTGGAGGGAGATTCCCTCTGTGTCTGACCCCGGGAGTGTGTGATGGGACGGTGTGGAGGGAGATTCACTCTGTGTCTGGCCCCGGGAGTGTGTGATGGGACGGTGTGAAGGGAGATTCACTCTGTGTCTGACCCCGGGAGTGTGTGATGGGACGGTGTGGAGGGAGATTCACTCAGTGTCTGACCCCGGGAGTGTGTGATGGGACGGTGTGGAGGGAGATTCACTATGTGTCAGACCCCGGGAGTGTGTGATGGGACGGTGTGGAGGGAGATTCACTATGTGTCTGACCCCGGGAGTGTGTGATGGGACGATGTGGAGGGAGATTCCCTCTGTGTCTGACCCCGGGAGTGTGTGATGGGACGGTGCAGAGGGAAACATAGAAACATAGAAAATAGGTGCAGGAATAGGCCATTCGGCCCTTCGAGCCTGCACCGGCATTCAGTACGATCACGGCTGATCATCCAACTCAGAACCCTGTACTTGCCTTCCCTCCATACCCCCTGATCCCTTTAGCCTCAAGGGCCATATCTAACTCCCTGCAATGAACTGGCCTCAACTGTTTCTTGTGACAGAGAATTCCACAGATTCACCACTCTCTGTGTGAAGAAGTTTTTCCTCATCTCGGTGCTAAAAGGCTTCCCCTTTATCCTCAAACTGTGACCCCTCGTTCTGGACTTCCCCAACATCGGGAACAATCTTCCTGCATCTAGCCTTTCCAATCCCTTTAGGATTTTATACTTTTCAATAAAATTCCCCCCTCAATCTTCTAAATTCCAACGAGTATAAGCCCAGTCAATCCAGTCTTTCATCATATGAAAGTCCTGCCATCCCAGGAATCAATCTGGTGAACCTTCTTTGAACTCCCTCTATGGCAAGAATGTCTTTCCTCAGATTAGGGGACCAAAACTGCACACAATACTCCAGGTGTGGTCTCACCAAGGTCTTGTACAACTGCAGTAGTACCTTCCTGCTCCTGTACTCGAATCCTCTTGTTATAAATGCCAGCATACCATTCGCCTTTTTCACCGCCTGCTGTACCTGCATGCCCACTTTCAATGACTGGTGTATAATGACACCCAGGTCTCATTGCACCTCCCCTTTTCCTAATCGGCCACCATTCAGATAATAATCTGTTTTCCTATTTTTGCCACTAAAGTCGATAACCTCACATTTATGCACGTTAAGTTGCAACTGACATGAATTTGCCCACTCACCTAACCTATCCAAGTCACCCTGCATCCTCTTAGCATCCTCCTCACAGCTAACACTGCCGCCCAGCTTCGTGTCTCATCCGCAAACTTGGAGATGCTGCATTTAATTCCCTCATCCAAGTCATTAATTATATTGTAAACAACTGGGGTCCCAGTACTGAGCCTTGCGGTACCCCACTAGTCACCGCCTGCCATTCTGAAAAGGTCCCGTTTATTCCCACTCTTTGTTTCCTGTCTGCCAACCAATTCTCTATCCACATCAATACCTTATCCCCAATACCATGTGCTTTAAGTTTGCACACTAATCTCCTGTGTGGGACCTTGTCAAAAGGCTTTTGAAAATCCAAATATAACACATCCACTGGTTCTCCCCTATCCACTCTACTAGTTACATCCTCAAAAAATTCTATGTGAGGCTAACTGGTCAATAATTCCCTTTGTCCTCCTCTGCTGGACTCTGAATTTCTTCCAGTCCTCAGGTGTACCACTTTTATGTGAGCCACATAAATAATCTTCCGGAAATAGTAGGGGACAGAAGGTCCAGTGAGATGGAGGAACTGAGCGAAATACATGTTAGTAGGGAAGTGGTGTTAGGTAAATTGAAGGGGTTAAAGGCAGATAAATCCCCAGGGCCAGATGGTCTGCATCCCAGAGTGCTTAAGGAAGTAGCCCAAGTAATAGTGGATACATTAGTGATAATTTTTCAAAACTCGTTAGATTCTGGACTAGTTCCTGAGGATTGGAGGGTGCCTAATGTAACCCCACTTTTTAAAAAAGGAAGGAGAGAGAAACCGGGGAATTATAGACCGGTTAGCCTAACATCGGTGGTGGGGAAAATCCTAGAGTCAGTTATCAAAGATGTGATAACAGCACATTTGGAAAGTGGTGAAATCATCGGACAAAGTCAGCATTGATTTGTGAAAGGAAAATCATGTCTGACGAATCTCATAGAATTTTTTGAGGATATAACTAGTAGAGTGGATAGGGGAGAACCAGTGGATGTGTTATATTTGGATTTTCAAAAGGCTTTTGACAAGGTCCCACACAGGAGATTAGTGTGCAAACTTAAAGCACACGGTATTGGGGGTAAGGTATTGATGTGGATAGAGAATTGGTTAGCAGACAGGAAGCAAAGAGTGGGAATAAACGGGACCTTTTCAGAATGGCAGGCAGTAACTAGTGGGGTACCGCAAGGCTCAGTGCTGGGACCCCAGCTGTTTACAATCTATATTAATGACTTAGACGAGGGAATTAAATGCAGCATCTCCAAGTTTGCGGATGACACGAAGCTGGGCGGCAGTGTTAGCTGTGAGGAGGATGCTGAGAGGATGCAGGGTGACTTGGATAGGTTAGGTGAGTGGGCAAATTCATGGCAGATGCAATTTGGTGGAGGGAGTCTGACCCCGGTAATTTGTGTGATGGGTCGGTGTGTATCTGACTTCCGGCAGTTGTATTGTACGATACGGAGAAGTATTCACTGTTCCTTGTTCCTGATTTCCAGAAGAACCGTGTTTCCTGGACTGGATGAAAATTGAAGACAGCTGTTATTTCATATCGAAGTTTAAAAAATCTTATGATGAAGCGAAAGAATATTGTTCGAAGTTTAATTCAAAGCTTCTTGAAATAAATTCAGAAGAGGAAGAGGTATGTGTCAATTCGACAGAAGATATATCGACACCAGAGTGAATCTCCCTCCACACCGTCCCATCACACACTCCCGGGGTCAGACACAGAGTGAATCTCCCTCCGCACCGTCCCATCACACACTCCCGGGGTCAGACACTGAGTGAATCTCCCTCCGCACCGTCCCATCACACACTCCCGGGGTCAGACACGGGGTGAATCTCCCTCCACACCGTCCCATCACACACTCCCGGGTCAGACACAGAGTGAATCTACCTCCACACCGTCCCATCACACTCCCCCCCCACCCCAGGTCAGACACAGAGTGAATCTCCCTCCACACCGTCCCATCACACACTCCCGGGGTCAGACACAGAGTGAATATCCCTCAACACCGACCCATCACACACTCCCGGGGTCAGACACAGAGTGAATCTCCCTCCACACCGTCCCATCCCACACTCCCGGGGTCAGAGACAGAGTGAATCTCCCTCCGCACCGTCCTATCACACACTCCCGGGGTCAGACACAGAGTGAATCTCCCTCCGCACCATCCCATCACTCACTCCCGGGGTCAGACACAGAGTGAATCTCCCTCCGCACCGTCCCATCACACACTCCCGGGGTCAGACACGGGGTGAATCTCCCTCCACACCGTCCCATCACACACTCCCGGGGTCAGACACAGAGTGAATCTCCCTCCACACCGTCCCATCACACCCCCCCCCCCACCCCAGGTCAGACACAGAGTGAATCTCCCTCCACACCGTCCCATCAGACACTCCCGGGGTCAGACACAGAGTGAATCTCCCTCCACACCGACCCATCACACACTCCCGGGGTCAGACGCAGAATGAATCTCCCTCTCCACCGTCCCATCACACACTCCCGGGGTCAGACGCAGACTGAATCTCCCTCCGCACCGTCCCATCACACACTCCCGGGGTCAGACGCAGAGTGAATCTCCCTCCGCACCATCCCATCACTCACTCCCGGGGTCAGACACAGAGTGAATCTCCCTCCGCACCGTCCCATCACACACTCCCGGGGTCAGACACAGAGTGAATCTCCCTCCACACCCCCCCCACCCCAGGTCAGACACAGAGTGAATCTCCCTCCACACCGTCCCATCAGACACTCCCGGGGTCAGACACAGAGTGAATCTCCCTCCACACCGACCCATCACACACTCCCGGGGTCAGACGCAGAATGAATCTCCCTCTCCACCGTCCCATCACACACTCCCGGGGTGAGACGCAGAGTGAATCTCCCTCCGCACCGTCCCATCACACACTCCCGGGGTCAGACGCAGAGTGAATCTCCCTCCGCACCGTCCCATCACACACTCCCGGGGTCAGACGAGAGTGAATCTCCCTCCGCACCGTCCCATCACCCACTCCCGGGGTCAGACACAGAGTGAATCTCCCTCCGCACCATCCCATCACTCACTCCCGGGGTCAGACACAGAGTGAATCTCCCTCCGCACCGTCCCATCACACACTCCCGGGGTCAGACACGGGGTGAATCTCCCTCCACACCGTCCCATCACACACTCCCGGGGTCAGACACAGAGTGAATCTCCCTCCACACCGTCCCATCACACACCCCCCCCACCCCAGGTCAGACACAGAGTGAATCTCCCTCCACACCGTCCCATCAGACACTCCCGGGGTCAGACACAGAGTGAATCTCCCTCCGCACCGTCCCATCACACACTCCCGGGGTCAGACGAGAGTGAATCTCCCTCCGCACCGTCCCATCACCCACTCCCGGGGTCAGACACAGAGTGAATCTCCCTCCGCACCGTCCCATCACACACTCCCGGGGTCAGACACAGAGTGAATCTCCCTCCGCACCGTCCTATCACACACTCCCGGGGTCAGACACAGAGTGAATCTCCCTCAGCACCATCCCATCACTCACTCCCGGGGTCAGACACAGAGTGAATCTCCCTCCGCACCGTCCCATCACACACTCCCGGGGTCAGACACAGAGTGAATCTCCCTCCACACCGTCCCATCACACACTCCCGGGGTCAGACACAGAGTGAATCTCCCTCCACACCGTCCCATCAGACACTCCCGGGGTCAGACACAGAGTGAATCTCCCTCCACACCGACCCATCACACACTCCCGGGGTCAGACGCAGAATGAATCTCCCTCTCCACCGTCCCATCACACACTCCCGGGGTCAGACGCAGAGTGAATCTCCCTCCGCACCGTCCCATCACACACTCCCGGGGTCAGACGCAGAGTGAATCTCCCTCCGCACCATCCCATCACTCACTCCCGGGGTCAGACACAGAGTGAATCTCCCTCCGCACCGTCCCATCACACACTCCCGGGGTCAGACACAGAGTGAATCTCCCTCCACACCCCCCCCACCCCAGGTCAGACACAGAGTGAATCTCCCTCCACACCGTCCCATCAGACACTCCCGGGGTCAGACACAGAGTGAATCTCCCTCCACACCGACCCATCACACACTCCCGGGGTCAGACGCAGAATGAATCTCCCTCTCCACCGTCCCATCACACACTCCCGGGGTGAGACGCAGAGTGAATCTCCCTCCGCACCGTCCCATCACACACTCCCGGGGTCAGACGCAGAGTGAATCTCCCTCCGCACCGTCCCATCACACACTCCCGGGGTCAGACGCAGAGTGAATCTCCCTCCGCACCGTCCCATCACGCACTCCCGGGGTCAGACACAGAGTGATGCTCTTTAAGCTGTGCTTTCATTAATGATAGCAATTTAATTTCTCAGGACCTTATTGACAGATCTGACTATGACCGGAACAAATTATACTGGATTGGAAAATGCAAATTCGGGTGAGATTTGGGGATCATAGCGGGTTTTGCAGAGAGATTGTGCAATGGGACTATTTTGGGGACTGACATGGGCTGTGAGAATGGAATGGGCAGGGTTTGTGGAGAGTGTGTTGAAGTGTGTGTATTTTCAGGACTGACACAAGTCTGTGGGGAGATAATTTGTCACTAAGAGTAGTTTGAACATAGAAGATAGGATAGTACAGCACAGTACAGGCCCTTCGGCCCACAATGTTGTGCCAACCCTCAAACCCTGTCCCCCATATAACCCCCGCACATTAAATTCCTCCATATAGCTGTCTAGTAAACTTCACTAGTGTATCTGCCTCCACCACTGACTCAGGCAGTGCATTCTACACACCAACCACTCTGAGTAAAAATCCTTCCTCTAATATCCCCCTTCAACTTCCCACCCCTTACCTTAAAGCCATGTCCTCTTGTATTGAGCAGTGGTGCCCTGGGGAAGAGGCGCTGGCTAGCCACTCTATCTATTCCTCTTATTATCTTGTACACCTCTATCATGTCTCCTCTCATCCTCCTCCTCTCCAAAGAGTAAAGCCGTAGCTCCCTTAATCTCTGATCATAATGCATACTCTCTAAACCAGGCAGCATCCTGGTAAATCTCCTCTGGACCTTTTCCAATGGATGGACACTGTGGGGAGGGAGTAGGACACAAAGATGTATGCGGAGAGATTGGGCAATTGGATTAGTTTGGGAACTGACATGGGTTGTTGTTAGATTGCACAGTTGGTTTAATTTGTGACACGATACGGGTCCTGTGCACAGCGTGGGAAGTGGGTGTCCTTTTCTGACTGAACCAGGTCTGTAATCAGAAGTTTGGCTAGTGGGGTTACTTTGTGGACTGGCGCGGAGCCATGGGGAGAGAGTGGGGCTGTGCCTGTATTTTGGGGTCCGACACGGGCCTGTGGGGAGAAAGCGGGATCATGGGGTTATTTTGGGGGCTGACACCGATCGGTGAGGAGAGGGTGGGTCAGTGGGAATATTATTGGGACTGAAACAGGTATGCGGGGAGAGTGTGGGGCAAGCAATTAATTTGGGTCTGACACAAGGCTGCAAGGAGAGAGTGGGATGTAGGAGTATTCTAAAGACTGACACGTGACTGTGCTGGGTAAGTGGGGTAGTTGGAGATTTTGGAGTCTGCTACAAGTCAATGGTGAGGGAGGGCATCAGTGATTTTGGGGGCTGACACAGCTGTCTGCTGGAGTTGTCATTTTGAAACTCTTTTCCCCTCCTTGACAGAGAAGTGTCCTCTAATGTCGTGTACGAGGAGAAAGCCGGAAAGTTCAAATGCAGGAAATGTCAATGGTACAATGCGTTTTACCCTTGCAGTCAGAAACAACACCATTTCATCTGCGAGAAGTCTGCCTGTTGGTGTCCAGATAGTTCTGAAAAGATCCAGGCTATGTGTCAACAGCCCGAGGGGCCGACTTGATTCAAATGACAACACACTCTTTCTGCCCATCTCTCTCTCCGACTGTCACTAACCATCTCCTCTGCCCCTCGCACCTACTGTATTCTCCTCTCTCCTCCTATCGCTCTCTTACTCGCCATCTCAATTTCTCTTCACCCTCGTTCCTCCAAACACTTTCCCTCTCATCCTCCTCCCTTCCCACCTTTCCTATTCCATCCCATGTCCCTTCCGCTTGCTTTCTTGCCTCCCTCTCCACAACTCCTCCAACTTCTAATCACAATCTCTCTTCCCATTCCCTACTCCCTCTCTACCCCGCTCTCCGCATCCCCCTCTTCCTCTTATCTAACTCCTCTCGCTTTCCCTCTTCTCTCTTCAGCCGCTTTCACCTGAATCATGTTCGCTGTTGTTCACGATACCCCAGCCCTGGGGGAATAGAGTGCACGTGTTCGCCTTATCCGTGCCCGTCGTGGTTTTATACGCCTCTGTGTGGTCACAGAATAAATCCTCAAAATTCCTGACCTCGCTCCATATCCCAGTCCCACGAGTCCCGGCAAGTTCCTCGCAAATCTGCCCCTGAACTGTTCCTGCTCAGCAGCATCTTTCCTACAGCAGGGCGACCGAAACCGAACACCGTGCTCCCAGTGCGGCCTCGCCGACGTCTCGTACAACTGGGACGTGACCTCCCGGCTCCCGTACTCAGTGTCCTGACTGATGAAGACCAGCGTGTTAAATGTCTTGTATCAGACGTTTTCCACTATAATCTCTGGCAGTTTTATTATCTGTGATTTATACAAACTGAATTTGTTCTTTTGCACTATCAATAAATTGAAAAAAATGTAAAATTAATGTAAATTACAAAAAAAATGCAAAAATGTCGGGTTGGCACTCATACATTCAGAAATCGGATGATGGAGTGTAGGAAGGTGTTCCTGACTCGTTGAGTTTTCAGACTCCTGGGCCTCTTCCCCGATGGTAGGAATGGACAGGGAGCTTATCCTGGCGGGTGAAGGGCCTCAGTGATGGATGCTGCCTTCTCCGGGGCTTCGCATCTTGAAGATGTCCTCGATGCTGGGGAGGGCCGTGACCGTGATGGACCTGGTTGACTCCACACCTCTGTGCAGCCTCTGGTGGCCATGTGCCTTGCAAACTCCAGACCAGGTGCGAAAAGTCAGAATGCTCCCAGCGTTCATCTGCAGAAATCTGCGAGTCTTCAATGAAAGACCGACTATTCCCAATCTCCCGATGTTGTAATCCCTTCTGAAACGAGAGAGCTATGGATGGTGGTGAAGGAAAGTGCAGGGTTAGGTCTAGAATACACACAAACGCAGACTAGAAATAAACAAGGCAACAGTGTGGAAAGCCAAAGATAAAATCACAAACTGTATTACTAGCAATGGATCTCCTACGGTTGAGCACTGAGTGCTCAGCGCGAGGCTTTTAACTGCATACATTCCGTGCAGGAGGGTCACAGGCAGTAATTGGCATCCTGTGTCCGAAAGTGAAAGTGACAGCAAACTACTCTCCGGGAAATGGTACTGCCGAAACCTGGACGCCGGCCCCTGTTCCGTCGGGAACATGAAACCTTCTTCGTGTTTGCATGAATGTGTTGGGCCCAGTGTAGATCATCTGGGATGCTGACAGCCAGGAATTTGAATTTTGACAGGGAGAAAGTAAAGTCTGAGGCAGCACTATTCCAGTGGAGTAGGGGAAATTACAGTGGTACGAGAGAGGAGTTGGCCGAGGTAAATTGGAAGGAGATGTTGGCACGGATGTCTTTTCTGGGAAAAATGACTAAGGTGCAGGACATGTGTTTTCAAGTAGTAAAATAGCACAACTGTGGCTGACAAGGGAATTCAAAACCATTGTAAAAGCAAAAGAGCAAACAATAAAGCAAAAATTAATGGGAAGTTAGAGGACCGGGAAGTTTTTTTAAAAAAGCCTCAGAAAGCAACTAAAAAAAAACATTAGAAGGAAAAAGATGAAATATGAAAGCAAGCTACAAACAACATCAAAGTGGATAGTAAAAACTTTTTTCAAGTATGCTAAGAATAAAGGAGAAATGAGAGTGGATATGGTACCGCTAGAAAATGAGGCAGGAGAAATAATAACAGAGGAAAAGGAGATGGCTGATGAGCTAAATGAGTATTTTGCATCAGTCTTCACTGTGGAAGACACCAGCAGTGTGCCTGATGTTGTAGTGTGTGAGGGAAGAGAAGTGGCACAGTTACCATCACAAGGGAGAAGATGCCCAAAAATCAGAAAGACCTAAAGATACATTAGTCACCAGGACGGGAGACAAGCCGGGGAGAACCTACCTGCAAAAGGGGAAAGGTTGACCGCTGATTCATTCATCTTTGGGGACTCACCGGTGCTGGCGGTTTGGAGAGGAGATTGATGGAGAAGATGTTGAAACTGGAAGCTGTCTTCTTTACTGACGTGTTTGATGTGAGTTGTTCCAAGAGCGCTCGCCGCACTATTCCCATACGAGTGGGAAAGTGTATGGTCGGCACTTTGGTATAAGAAATAAACGGGCAAACGATTATTTAGATGGGGAGAAGTTTCAACATGCTGGAGATGCAAAGGGATTTGGGATTTCTTGTGCAAGATACCCTAGTCAGAGGGGGGAAAGCGAAGGTGAGCAGACAGGTAGTGCAGAGCACAACTGTAGCCATTCCCCTGAATAAAAAATTTACCATCCTGGATACTGTTGGCAGGGACGACCGACCAGGTGTGAGCCACGGTGGCAGGGCCTCCGGCACTGAGTCTGACCCGGTGGTGCAGAAGGGTGGGATGGAGAAGAGGAGAGCTGTTGTCTTTGGAGACTCTATAGTCAGGGGAGCAGACAGGAGATTTTGTGGATGTGAGAAGGACACCCGCATGGTTTGTTGCTTCCTGGGTGCCAGGGTCCGGGATGTCTCTGACCGGGTGCACGACATCCTGGTACGAGAGGGAAAGCAACCAGAAGTCGTGATACATGTTGGGATCAACAACATAGGCAGGAAGAGGGATGAGGTCCTGAAGTGTGAGTTTCGGGAATTAGGCAGAAGGCTGAAGAACAGGACCTCAAGGGTGGCGTTCTCAGGATTGCTGCCAGTGCTACGTGACAGAGATGGTAAGAATTGGAGGAGATGGCAGTTGAATGCGTGGCTGAGGAGTTCGTGCAGGGAGCAGGGTTTTAGATTTTTGGATCATTGGGATCTCTTCTGGGGAAGGTGGGACCTGTACAGATTGGATGGGTTGCACCTGAACTCGAAGGGGAGCAATATCCTTGCAGGTAGGTTTGCTAGCATGGTTCGGGAGGATTTAAACTAATTTGCGAGGGGGATAGGACCCAGAGCGATAGAGCAGTGAAAAAAGTGCATGGAGTAAAACCAGATCTAACATATAGAGAGGCTTTGAGGAAAGAGAAGCAGAATAAACGGTGTAAAGACAGTAAGGTAGAAGGGCTGAAATGTGTGTACCTCAATGCAAGAAGCATCAGGAACAAAGGTGATGAACTGAGGGCTTGGATACATACATGGAATTATGATGTAGTGGCCATTACAGAGACTTCTCTGGCACCAGGGCAGGAATGGATTCTCAATATTCCTGGATTTCAGTGCTTTAAAAGGGATAGAGAGGGCGGAAAAAGGAAAGGAGGGGTGGCATTACTGGTCAGGGATACTATTACAGCTACAGAAAGGGTGGGTAATGTAGCAGGATCCTCTTTTGAGTCAATATGGGTGGAAGTCAGGAACAGGAAGGGGGCAGTTACTCTACTGGGGGTATTCTATAGCCCCCCTGGTAGCAGCAGAGATACAGAGGAACAGATTGGGAGGCAGAATTTGGAAAGGTGCAAAAATAACAGGGTTGTTATCATGGGTGACTTTAACTTCCCTAATATTGATTGGCATCTGATTAGTTCCAAGGGTTTAGATGGGGCAGAATTTGTTAAGTTTGTCCAGGATGGATTCCTGTCACAGTATGTGGACAGGGCGACCGGGGGAATGCCATACTAGATCGAGTACTAAGTAATGAAGCGAACCAGGTCACAGATCTCTCAGTGGGTGAGCATCTGGGGGACAGTGACCACCACTCCCTGGCCTTTAGCATTATCATGGAAAAGGATAGAATCAGAGAGGACAGGAAAATTTTTAATTGGGGAAAGGCAAATTATGAGGCTATAAGGCTAGAACTTGCGGGTGTGAATTGGGATGATGTTTTTCAGGGAAATGTACCATGGACATGTGGTTGATGTTTAGAGATCTCTTGCGGGATATAAGGGATAAATTTGTCCTGGTGAGGAAGATAAAGAATGGTAGGGTGAAGGAACCATGGGTGACAAGTGAGGTAGAAAATCTAGTCAGGTGGAAGAAGGCAGCATACATGAGGTTTAGGAAGCAAAGATCAGATGAGTCTATTGAGGAATATAGGGAAGCAAGAAAGGAGCTTAAGAAGGGGCTGAGAAGAGCAAGAAGGGGGCATGAGAAGGCCTTGGCCAGTAGGGTAAAAGAAAACCCCAAGGCATTCTTCAATTATATGAAGAAAAAAAAGGATGACAGGAGTGGAGGGAGGACCGATTAGAGATAAAGGTGGGAAGATGTGCCTGGAGGCTGTGGAAGTGATCGAGGTCCTCAATGAATACTTCTCTTCGGTATTCACCAATGAGAGGGAACTTGATGATGGTGAGGACAATATGAGTGAGGTTGATGTTCTGGAGCATGTTGATATTAAGGGAGAGGAGGTGTTAGAGTTGTTAAAATACATTATGACAGATAAGTCCCCGGGGCCGGACGGAATATTCCCCAGGCTGCTCCACGAGGCGAGAGAAGAGATTGCTGAGCCTCTGGCTAGGATCTTTATGTCCTTGTTGTCCAGGGGAATGGTACCGGAGGATTGGAGGGAGGCGAATGTTGTTCCCTTGTTCAAAAAAGATAGTAGGGATAGTCCGGGTAATTATAGACCAGTGAGCCTTACTTCTGTGGTGGGAAAGCTGTTGGAAAAGATTCTTAGAGATAGGATCTATAGGCATTTAGAGAATCATGGTCTGATCAGGGACAGTCAGCATGGCTTTGTGAAGGGCAGATCGCGTCTAACAAGCCTGATAGAGTTCTTTGATGAGGTGACCAGGCATGTAGATGAGGGTAGTGCAGTGGATGTGATCTATGTGGATTTTAGTAAGGCATTTGACAAGGTTCCACACGGTAGGCTTATTCAGAAAGTTAGAAGGCATGGGATCCAGGGAAGTTTGGCCAGGTGGATTCAGAATTGGCTTGCCTGCAGAAGGCAGAGGGTGGTG
Organism: Mobula birostris; assembly: GCF_030028105.1. Classification (NCBI taxonomy): domain Eukaryota; kingdom Metazoa; phylum Chordata; class Chondrichthyes; order Myliobatiformes; family Myliobatidae; genus Mobula; species Mobula birostris. Next base: position 101,981,369 of record NC_092382.1, read on the forward strand.
GTGGAGGGAGTACATTCAGATTGGAGGATTGTGACTAGTGGTGTCCCACAAGGATCTGTTCTGGGACCTCTACTTTTCGTGATTTTTATTAACGACCTGGATGTGGGGGTAGAAGGGTGGGTTGGCAAGTTTGCAGATGACACAAAGGCTGGTGGTGATGTAGATAGTGTAGAGGATTGTCAAAGATTGCAGAGAGGCATCGCTAGGATGCAGAAGTGGGCTGAGAAGTGGCAGATGGAGTTCAACCCGGAGAAGTGAGGTGGTACACTTTGGAAGGACAAACTCCAAGGCAGCGTACAAAGTAAATGGCAGGATACTTGGTAGTGTGGAGGAGCAGAGGGATCTCGGGGTACATGTCCACAGATCCCCGAAAGTTGCCTCACAGGTGGATAGGGTAGTTAAGAAAGCTTATGGGGTGTTAGCTTTCATAAGTCGAGGGATAGAGTTTAAGAGTCGCGATGTAATGCTGCAGCTCTATAAAACTCTGGTTCGGCCACACTTGGAGTACTGTGTCCAGTTCTGGTCACCTCACTATAGGAAGGACGTGGAAGCATTAGAAAGGGTACAGAGGAGATTTACCAGGATGCTGCCTGGTTTACAGAGTATGCATTGTGACCAGAGATTAAGGGAGCTAGGGCTATACTCTTTGGAGAGAAGGAGGATGAGAGGAGACATGATAGAGGTGTACAAGATAATAAGAGGAATAGATAGAGTGGACAGCCAGCGCCTCTTCCCCAGGGCACCACTGCTCAATACAAGAGGACATGGCTTTAAGGTAAGGGGTGGGAAGTTGAAGGGGGATATTAGAGGAAGGTTTTTTACTCAGAGAGCAGTCGGTGCGTAGAATGCACTGCCTGAGTCAATGGTGGAGGCAGAGACACTAGTGAAGTTTAGGAGACTACTGGACAGGTATGTGGAGGAATCTAAGGTGGGGGCTTATATGGGAGCCAGGGTTTGAGGGTCGGCACAACCTTGTGGGCCGAAGGGCCTGTACTGTGCTGTACTATTCTATGTTCTATGATCTAAAGGTTAACCTTCAGGTTGAGTCGGTTGTGAAGAGCATGTCGTGGTCCATGTAGGGAACAATGATGTGAGTTGGAAGACAGAGGAGGACCTGAAATGTGAGTTTAGGGATTTAGGCACCAACTTAAAAGAACCAGACATCCAGGATAGCATTCTGAGGATTGTTCCCAGTGCCACGTGTAGGCGGGTTTAGAAATAGTAAGATACTACAGATTAACAGATGGCTGAAGACATGGTGCAGGAGGGCAGGCTTCAGATTTATAGACGATTGAGCAGTTTTCTGGGGAAGGTGGGACCTGTTCTGGAGGGTTGGTTTACATCTGAACTGGAGGGGGACAAATGTTCTTGCAGGTAGGTTTGCTGGAGGCGCCCCAGTGGATTTAAACTAGATACGAGTGGGGAGGGGAACAAGAGTGTAGGAAAATATGCAGTGGAGAAGGAAGAAAAAGAAGATAGTAAAGTTGTTTGCACCGTTAGTGACGAACAGAGATTAAGAGGTGGAGAATTCCTTAAGTGCTGTTATTTTAAAGCTTGGAGCATTGCAAGAAAGGTGGATGAGCTTAAAGCATGGATTGATACCTGGAAATACGATGTTGTAGCTATTCGTGAAACATGGTTGCAGGAGGGTTGTGATTGGCAACCAAATATTCCTGCATTTCGTTGCTTCAGGTGTGATAGAATCGGAGGGACAAGAGGGGGATGTGTTGCATTGCCTGTCAGAGAAAATATAACATCGGTGCTCCGGCAGGATAGATTAGAGGGCTCATCTAGGGAGGCTATTTGGGTGGAATTGAGGAATGGGAAATGTGTTGTAACACTTATAGGTGTGTATTATAGACCAACTAAAAGGGAACGAGTATTGGAGGAGCAAATCTGTAAGGACCTAGCAGATATTTGTCATAAGCACAAGGCTGTGATTGTGGGACATTTTAATTTTCCACACATTGACTGGGAAGCCCATTCTGTAAAAGGGCTGGATGGTTTGGAGTTTGTAAAATGTGTGCAGGATAGCTTTTTGCAGCAATACATAAAGGTACCAACTAGAGAAGGGGCAGTGTTGGATCTCCTTTTGGGGAATGAGATAGGTCAGGTGACAGAGGTATTTGTTGGGGAGCACTTCGGGTCCAGTGATCACAAAGCCATTAGTTTCAATGTAATTATGGAGAAGGATAGGTCTGGACCCAGGGTTGAGATTTTCGATTGGAAAAATGTTAACTTTAAGGAGATGTGAAAGGATTTAGAAGGAGTGGATTAGGACAATTTATTTTATGGGAAGGATTTAATAGAAAAATGGAGGTCATTTAAAGGTGAAATTTTGAGGGTAAAGAATCTTTATGTTCCTGTTAAGTTGAAGGGAAAGGTTAGGAGTTTGAGAGAGCCATGGTTTTCAAGGGATATTGGAAACTTGGTTCGAAAAAAGAGAGATATCTACAATAAATATAGGCAGCATGGAGTAAATGAGGTGCTCGAGGAATATAAAGAATGTAAAAAAAATCTTAAGAAAGAAATTAGAAAAGCTAAAAAAAGATACGGCGTTGCTTTGGTAAGTAAGGTGAAAATAAATCCAAAGGGTTTCTACAGATATATTAATAGCAGAAGGATAGTGAGGGATAAAATTGGTCCCTCAGAGAATCAGAGTGGACAGCTATGTGTGGAGCCAAAAGAGCTGGGGAGAAATTGAACAATTTCTTTTCTTTGGTCTTCCTCTAAGAAGAAAGATATTGAGCTGTGTAAGTAGGGAAGTTATGGAATCTATGAGGATTAAAAAAGAGGAAGTATTGGCGCTTTAAAGTAAAATAAAAGTTGATAAGTCTCCGGATCCTGACAGGATAGTCCCTAGGACCTTGAGGGAAAATAGTGTAGAAATAGTAGGGACTCTGACAGAAATATTTCAAATGTCATTAGAAACGGGGACGGTGACGGAGGACTGGCGTATTGCTCATGTTGTTCCATTGTTGAAAAAGGGTTCGAAGTGTAAAGCTAGCAATTATCGGACTGTAAGTTTGACGTCAGTGGTGGGTAAATTGATGGAAAGTATTCTTAGAGATGGTACATACATCTGAATAGACAGGATCTGATTAGGAACAGTCAACATGGATTTGTGCGTGGAAGGTCATGTTTGACAAATCTTATTGAATTTTCTGAAGTGATTACTGGGAAAGTTGACGAGGGTAAAGCGGTGGATGTTGTCTATGTGGACTTCAGTAAGGCCTTTGACAAGGTTCCACATGGAAAGTCCAATCGTTAGGTATTAATATTAAAGTACTAGAATGGATTCAACAGTGACTGGATGGGAGATGCCAGAGAGTAGTGGTGGATAACTTTGTCAGTTTGTAGAACTGAGGCTGGTGACGTGCCTCAGGGATCTGTACTGGGTCCAATGTTGTTTGCCATATTCATTCATGATCTGGATGACGGGGTGATAAATTGGATTAATAAGTATGCAGATGATACTAAGATAGGTGGCGTTGTGGATAATGAAGTAGGTTTTCAAAGCTTGCAGACAGATTTAGGTCAATTAGAAAAGTGGGCTGCAAGATGGCAGATGGAGTTTAATGCTGATAAATGTGAGGTGCTACATTTTGGTGGGACTAATCAAAATAGGACATACATGGTAAATGGTAGGGCATTGAAGAACGCAGTAGAACAGAGTGATCTAGGAATAATGGTGCATAGCTCCCTGAAGGTGGAATCTCATGTGGATAGGGTGGTGAAGAAAGCTTTTGGTTTGCTGGGCTTTATAAATCAGAGCATTGAGTATAGGAGTTGGGATGTAATGATGAAATTGTACAAGGCATTGGTAAGGCCAAATTTGGAGTATTGTGTACAGTTCTGGTCACTGAATTATTGGAAAGATGTCAGCAAAATAGAGAGTACAGAGAAGATTTACTAGAATGTTACCTGGGTTTCATCTCCTAAGTTACAGAGAAAGGTTGAACAAGTTGGGTCTTTACTCTTTGGAGCTTAGAAGATTGAGGGGGGACTTGATAGAGGTGTTTAAAATTATGAGAGGGATAGATAGAGTTGGCGTGGATAGATTGATTTCATTGGTAGTAGGGGAAATTCAAACAAGAGGACATGAGTTAGAAGTTAGGGGACAAAAGTTTTGGGGTAACACGAGGGGGAACTTCTTTACTCAGAGAGTGGTAGCTGTGTGGAACGAGCTTCCAGCAGAAGTGGTTGAGGCAGGTTCGATGCTGTCGATTAAAGTTAAATTGGGTAGATATATGGACAGGAAAGGAGGGTTATGGGCTGAGTGCACGTCGGTGGGACTAGGTGAGAGTAAGAGTTCGGCATGGAGTAGAAGGGCCGAAAAGGCCTGTTTCCGTGCTGTAATTGTTATAGGGAAGGTGAATGCAATGTTGGCATTCATTTCTAGAGGTATAGAATATAAGAGCAGGGATGTGATGTTGAGGCTCTAAAAGGCACTCGTGAGACCAAACTTGGAGCATTGTATGGAGTATTGCGCTCCTTATTGTAGAAAGGATATACTGACTTTGGGGAGGGTTCAGCGAAGATTCACGAGAATTATTCCAGGAATGAGAGGGTTACCGTATGAGGAACGTCTGGCAGCTCTTGGGCTGTGTTCCCTGGAGTTCAGGAGAATGGGGGGGGGGGGGATCTCAGAAACATTCCGAATGTTAAAGGCCTGAACGGATTAGATATGGCAAAGTTATTTCCCGTGGTAGGGGAGTCCAGGAGAAGAGGGCGCGACTTCAGGATTGAAGGACGTCCAGTTAGAACTGAGACGTGGAGAAATGACTTTAGTCGGAGGATGGTAAATCTGTGGAATTTGTGGCCACAAACGGCTGTTAAGGCCAAGTCATTGGGTGCATTTAAGGCAAAGATGGATAGGTTCTTGATTAGCCAGGGCATCGAAGGATATCGGGTGAAGGCAGGGGAGTGAGGATGACTGGAAGAATTGGAGCAGCCCATCAATTAATGGCGGAACAGACTCGATGGGCCGAATGGCCTACTTCTCTTATATCTTATGGTCTTATTCGGGTAACCGAGCAGCCCATTCCGAGAAAGGTCGCGGCCACAGGCCCCTGCCCCTGAATGGGATACTTTATACTTCTTAAATAGTCGCCAAACAATTGACAATAGAGCATACAATCATCACAACGATATTTGATTCTGCGCTTCGCGCTCCCTGGAATACAAATCGATAGTAAATATTAAAAATTTAAATCATAAAATAGAAAACAGAAGGTCAGGTAGTGCAAAAAAACTGAGAGGCAGGTCCGGATATTTGGAGGGTACGGCCCAGATCCGGGTCGGGATCCGTTCAGCAGTCTTATCACAGTTGGAAAGAAACTGTTCCCAAATCTGGTCGTACGAGTCTTCAAGCTCCTGAGCCTTCTCCCGGAGGGAAGAGGGATGAAAAGTGTGTTGGCTGGGTGGGTCGTGTCCTTGATTATCCTGGCAGCACTGCTCCGACAGCGTGCGGTGTAAAGTGAGTCCACGAACGGAAGATTAGTTTGTGTGATGTGCTGGGCAGTGTTCACGATCTTCTGCAGCTTCTTCCGGTCTTGGACAGGACAACTTCCATACCAGGTTGTGATACACCCTAGAAGAATGCTTTCTACGGTGCATCTATAAAAATTAGTGAGGGTTTTCGGGGACAGGCCAAATTTCTTCATCTTTCTCAGGAAGTAATGTGCTTGTGGGCCTTCTTGGCAGTGAACTCTGCTTGGTTGGACCAAGTCAGGTTATTTCTGATATTGACCCCAAGGAACTTAAAGCTTTTGACCTGTTCCACTTGCGCACCACCGATGTAAATTAGGTCATGCGGTCCGCTACTCCTTCTGAAGTCAACAACCAATTCCTTCGTCTTGCTGACGTTGAGGGATAGGTTATGTCTTCGCACCATGCCACCGGGTTCTTAATTTCCTCTCTGTACTGAAACTCATTATTACCCGAGACACGGCCTCCTAGTGTTGTGTCATCAGTAAACTTATATGCTTGTCACAATGGGGTGCTGGTAACGGACCCAAATGTGAAGTACAAGGAACTGGACTTGACTAGAGTAGGGACGTGACCGGATTCAGACACGGAGCAGGGACAAGAACGCAGACTTGGGCTGGGGAAAACGGGACCAGGACTAGGAGGCAAGGCTTGGACTCCGAGCCCGAGACTGGACAAGGACCCAGAACCTGGGTCTTGCCTTGGGCTCGGACCCCTGAACCAGGCAAGGACATGACATAGCTACACTTTCAGTACGCCGGATGAACTCATCAGGACGGCCAGCATCAGTCAGAAACGATGAGTCGACGTTTCAGGCCGGAACCCTTCGTCAGGACTGAAGAATGAAAGATGGGGAAGGATTTGAAGAATGCTTGTAGCGTCAGTTTATAGACCAGTAATTTGAAAGACAAAGGGGTGGGGGAGGGGAAGCATTGACGTCATAGCCCTGAAAAGAATGGGTAGTAGAAGAAGGAGGCGGAACCATGAGGGAGCTGGGAGAGGGGCTGCAGTGAAATAGGGATAGAGGAAGGGAGGGGGAGGGAATTACCGGAAGTTGGAGAATTCTATGTTCATACCAAGGGGCTGGAGACTACCTAGACGGTATATGAGGTGCTGCTCCTCCAACCTGAGTTTAGCCTCATCATGGCAGTAGAGGAGGCTATGTATAGACATATCTGAATGGGAATGGGAAGCAGAGTTGAAGTGGGTGGCTACCGGAGGATCCTGTCTGTTGTGGTGGACGGAGTGGAGGTGCTCGACGAAGCGGTCCTCCAATCTGCGTCGGGTCTCACCGATATAGAGGAAGCCGCACCGGGAGCACCGAATGCAATAGATGACCCCAACAGGCTCTCAAGTGAAGTGTTGTCTCACCTGGGAGAATGCTTGCGGGCCTGAATGTTTGCAAGAGAGGAGGTGTAGTACTTACGCTTACAGGGATAAGTGCCGAGTGAGAGATCAGTGGGGATGGACGTGTGGATCAGGGAGTCGCGTAGGGACCGATCCCTGCAGAAAGTGGAGGGGGTGGAGAGGGAAAGTTGTGCTTAGTGGTGGGGTCCTGTTGAAGGTGGCGGAAGTTGCAGGAGGATAATGTGCTGGATCCGGAGGCTGGTGGGGTGGTAGGTGAGGACAAGGGGAACTCTGTCCCTGCTGTGGTGACGGGAGCATGGGGTGAGGGCCGAAGTGCGGGAAATGGAGGAGATGCGGCTGAGGGCATCATTGATAACGGTAGGAGGGGGAAAAACATGGCTGCAGGCTGGGTTCTTGGGTCTTGAGCTTGGCTTGAGATCCGCGAAGGTTGGGTTCTTGGAGCTCAGAGACAGACTGGGAACCGAACATCGACATAGAGCCGGGACTTATCCTTCGACAAGCCAGGACTCATCTTTAACACGACACTAACATGGGACAGGACAGAACATAGACATAGAGCCAGGACTTATCTTAAGACAAGCCGGGACTAAACTTCATCTGCACACCAAGCTGGGACAGATATCTCCGTCAGATAACGGCAGAACAGCCTGACTTACCCACCAGAGGCGAGGACAAGACAAGACATGACGCCCCCCACCCCCCGCAGGGCAACGGCAGAACGGCCTAATTTACCCCACAGAGGCGAGGACAAGAGACAAACACCAAAGAACAACAGGCAGTTCTATCTCTGCTCCAGGGAAGCTCTAAGTCTCAGTTTGGCCAGCAACCTCAGCTGGCTACAGAAATAGCTGGATCCCTACCTAGCTCGGAGTGGCTGGCAGCCACACAGCTGGCCCGGGAAACAGCCGAATCCATACCGTAAAGACTACTCCAACGAGTGGCAACAAGGCTCCATGAACCAGTGGTCCTCCAACCAGGCCTAGAGATCACAAATCGTTTCACTAACCTTCCATCAACAGGTTGCTCCAAGGGGGACTGACTATACAAACCAGACACCCCACTGGAATCCAGGACTACTTATATTCCAAGCATCATGATGGGAATCAGGTGCCTATGATTAACCCAACTGAAACAAGGGGCAGATGGAAGACCCGGAGTCCTTAGTCCACGGACCGGACCGTGAACCGGAATGCGGTCTGCACGGACCGGATCATGACAATATTGAGTTCGATGGAAACTTGGCTACACAATCATGGGTGTATATTGAGTACAGCAGGGGGCTGAGTACACAGCCTTGTGGGGCATCGGTGCTCACGGTGATTGTAGAGGAGAGCTTGTCCCCTATTCTTGTAGTCTGTATCCTGTGCTAAGACCCAGGTTCCGGAGCTCAGGAATCAGTTTATTTGGAATGATGGTATTAAAGGCAGAGCTGTAGTCAATGAAAAGGAACCTTACATATGCGTCTTTATTCTCCAGGTGTTCAAAGGAGGAATGACGGTACGGAATCGGCACATGAGGAAATGGGAGTGTGCTACATGCTGCCTTTTGCTGACACCCCACTGACTGAGGAAAATATTCTCAACCCTTATCACGCTGAGTGAGGCAAAGTCGGGAGGAGTATTTGTGGACAGACCGGGTTTCAGCGGGACCATGAAAGGAGTGAAGCGGGGTTCAGCCAAGTGGCATTGGGGTCCCGGTTGCAAGAGGGTACGAGCGATATACCGGTGGGGGTGGGGAGGGGGATCTTGCCATGTAGACCAGAAGTATTCCCAGGAGGGTCTCAACCTGAAGAAGTACATGACGGGGTACGGAGATCTTAAAGAATCAGGAGATTCCACCGGATATGCTGGCCTATGTAGCACCGGGTAACAGTATTTGTGTGTTGTTTTCCGTAGTTCAGTATAGTTTTTGTATTTTTAAATGTAACACCATGGTCCTGAAAAACGTTGTCTCAGTTTCACTGTGTACTGCACCAGCAGTTATGGTCGAAATGACAATAAAAAGCGACTTGAATTGACTTAAGTGTGTTCTGGGTCGGTGTGCAGGGAGCGTCACTCTGTTTCTGACCCCGAGCGTGTCTGATGGGACGGTGTGGAGGGAGCATTACTCTGTATCTGACCCCGGGAGTGTGTGATGGGACGGTGTGGAGGGAGCATCACTCTGTGTCTGACCCCGGCGTGTGCGCTGGTCGGTGTGGGGGGAGATTCACTCTGTGTCTAACCCCGGGAGTGTGTGATGGGACGGCGTGGAGGGAGATTCACTCTGTGTCTGACCCCGGGAATGTTTGTTTTGCGGATGCCGAGGCCCTTTCTCTCTCTCCCACCCCCGCACACTCTCTCTCTCTCTCTCTCTCACTCTCTCTCTCTTCTTCACACACACACACACACACACACACACACACACACACACACACACACACACACACACAAACACACACACACACACACACAGAGCCGCTGCAGCAGATCGCAACCCTCACCACCATCGTCTTCGCTACCCAATCCCCACCCCGTATGTCCAAAGCCCCTCTTTCTCCTTTCGCCTCCACCCTTACTTACTGTTTTTGAATGTCACCGATCCCGGCGGCCCAGCAGGCGGCGCCTTTCCTGGAAACGACCCTGTCACATTTCTGTGAGGGGAAAGCTCAGTGTGAGCGGGACAGAGTGGGAAAAGAGAGAGTGGGGTAGAGAGAGTGGGGAGACAGAATGTGAAGACTTAGTGAAGGGGAAGTGAGATAGAAAGACTTAGGGAGAGAGGTGGTAGAGAGAGAGAGAGGGAGCAGGAGAGAGCTGCAATATTGAAGCGTGTCAGATACATTCATGAGAGATAGACAGGGAGATAGTGGATTGATGTAGGCCCAGACAGTGTAGCCGCACGCTTTCGAGAGTTCTCTGAAAAACTGATAACTCCCAACTTATTTTCTAATTGGAGATGAGAGCCAAGCTGTAGATACCGATCAGCGTGCGTTGGTTTCCTGTAAACTTCAACAGCTTCATGTCCATTTTCTCTGATAAGCACTACATAGTCCAAAATAGGGCAGTCTGCTTTTCGCGACTTCTTCTGGTGTAAATGTGGTGTAGATTTGAGAGAGAGACTGTGAGGAGTTGTTCATTTCACTCGGAGGGAGGGGGCTCGCTTACTTCGGTGGGTGTTGGGTGTTTATCCTGGGTCCGTGGTTTCTCACACACAGAGGGTCTGAATCCCCGGCGATGAGCAGTTGGAGGCTCCGACGATCAAACCCGGAACCAACAGCGTGTGGGGGGAGGTTGGCTGGAGGGGTACAGTTCTCCCGGACAACAGAGTCTCTGCATGCGTGACACATATCCCCCCGTCTTTCACTCCTTCTTCACTCATTGCATCTCTCTCTAATCCCCTTCTTCCACTCATTTCTCCCTCCCTTCTCTTTCTATCTCCTTCTAACCTCCCTGCCCTACTCTCTCTGTGTATCAGTCTATCTCCTTCCTCTCATACGCCCCATGTCCCTTTCTCTCCCTCCCTTTCTTTCCCCCATCAGCTTGCCCTCTGCTTTGTTCCTCTCTCCCCTAATTCCTCTTCAAATATCCCCCGCTGTTTCCACCCTCTCAATCTCCATTCTCTGCTACCTCTGACCCACCCCATATTTCTCTCCGCTCCCCCTATCTGTCGCCTGTCACCCAATTCTCCCCGAACTACCCAACCTTCCCTGACACTGTCCTCTCCCGCTTGCTCCTCACTCTCACAACTTCCCCCCCCGCGCCCCCGCCACTGTCAACTCTCGAGAACACCCGCTCTCACACCCTCAATATTAGCCCTGCGCGGCACTTCCTCCCCCTGCTCCCGGCCTCTCTCTGTCTCAGCCCTTCATCTGCTGTTTGCTGGTGTCGACCTCACCCCCTGTCAACACGAGCTTCCTTTGACAGCGGCTGCTTCCCCTTTCTGAGCTCAGAAGGCAGAGAATCCCCGACAGGATGGACGGCAGCGAGACTTACACGAATGTGAAGTTCAAAAAAACGGACTCAGGGTCTCCTTCCCGAGGTGAGTGGGGCAGAGAGACGGAGCGGAGGGAGATTCACTCTGTGTCTGACCCCGGGAGTGTGTGATGGGACGGTGTGGAGGGAATTTCACTCTGTGTCTGACACTGGAGTATGTGATGGGACGGTGTGGAGGGAGACTTACTTTGTGTCTGACACCGGGAGTGTGTGATGGGACGGTGTGGAGGGAGATTCACTCTGTGTCTGACCCCGTGAGTTTGTGATGGGACGGTGTGCAGGTAATTTAACTCTGTGTCAGACTTGGGGAGTGTGTGATGGGACGGTGTAGAGGGAGCTTTACTCTGTGTCTGACCCCGGCAGTGTGCGATGGGACGGTGTGGAGGGAGATTCACTCCGTGTCTGACCCCGGGAGTGTGTAATGGGACGGTGTGGAAGTAGTTTTACTCTGTGTCTGACCCCGGGAGTGTGCGATGGGACGGTGCGGAGGGAGATTCACTCTGTGTCTGACCCCGGGAGTGTGTGATGGGACGGTGTGGAGGGAGATTCACTCTGTGTCTGACCCCGGGAGTGTGTGATGGGACGGTGTGGAGGGAGATTCACTCCGTGTCTGACCCCGGGAGTGTGTAATGGGACGGTGTGGAAGTAGTTTTACTCTGTGTCTGACCCCGGGAGTGTGTAATGGGACGGTGTGGAAGTAGTTTTACTCTGTGTCTGACACAGGGAGTATGTGATAGGAAAGTGTGGAGGGAGCTTCAAACTGTTTCTGACACCGGGAGTGTGTGATGAGACGGTGTAGAGGGAGTACACACTGTGTCTGACCTGGGGAGTGTGTGATCAGATGGTGTGGGGGATACTCACTCTGTGTTTGACGACGAGACAGTGTGGCGGTAGTTTTACTCTGAGTCTGACTAGGGGAGTGTGCAATGGGACGGTGTGGAGGGAGCGTCACTCTGTGTCTGGCCACGGGTGTGAGTGCTGGAACGGTGTGGAGAGAACCTCACTGTGTTTGATCCCTGGAGTCTGATGAGAGAGTATGGAGGGAGCCTCACTTTGTGTTTGACCCCGGGAGTGTGTGATAGGGTGGTGTGGAAGGAGTTTCACTCAGTGTCTGTCCCTCGATGTTCTGTCCTCAGTTGAACCTGATGTGTCGTACGTGGCAATTAATTTCAAGACCGTCTCTGAGCCCCGGTTCCGGACTGATCGAGGTTAGTTTCATCTTTGTTGGTTGACTCTGTTTAGCTGATGTTTCTAATCCTGTGGAGACATCTCAGGGCAAGCGCACAGTTGACCCTAATGATTCCCTGTTTGAGAATAAGTCAGAGGGAACGCGTCAGGGATGTGATGAGGAGGGAACTCTGTTTGATAGTCAGTGCGGAGTGTTTTGCTCAGGGAGAGGCGGAACTGGGGGAGAGCCGTGAGATGGTTTGAGGAGAGCGTGCAGTGGGAAGGGTCGGTGGGGAGAGATAGCATGGGATGTGCCGTGTGGAGGGAGGGGCAATGAGGAGCGAGCGCTGTGGGGCGGGGGTGGTGGAGATGAGTTAGCACCGTGTCGGGGTGTTGAGGAGGGAGGACAGTGCGAGAGACGGTGAGGAGGGAGCGCGGAATAAAACCTTAACCACTCTCTCCCTTTTCGAACCCCACTCTCTTTTCCTGCTTTCCCCTTTTCTCACCTACTTCCCCTTCTCTCACCCCGTCTCCTCTCTCTCTCTCTGTCTGTGCGTCTCTGACCTCTCTCTTCCCCAATCCCTCACCCTCTCTCTCACTGTCTCACCTTTTCTCTCTCCCTCACCTATCCCTCTCACTCTTCTCTCAAGCACCCCCCTCTTCTCTGTCTCCACGACTCCCTCTCCCATTCTCTACGGCTCTCACTCTCTTCCTTATCTGCCTGTCCGACTCTCTCTCCCAGCCGGTCTGAACTCCACCTACTCAGAGCTGAACTTTCGGAAAGAGGAACCCCGCATCGATAAGGTCGAAGATCCTCCCATTGCCCCGGGACCCGGCGGGCTGCCAACCACTGATAAAACAGGTCAGAGTTCGCAGAAATGACGTCATTTTGGAGGGATCACGTGTTATGCACCCACGTGACCAAGTTTCTAAAGCATCTGCTTCGAACACTTCCTCTGTCAGCTCGTTCCAGAGACTGACCACCATCCGGGTAACAGAAGGTTGTCACTCGCCCCCCCATTAAATCCCTTTCCCCTCTCACCTCAACATCTGCGATCTGTTCCTCG